>NW_028327173.1:154719729-155022759 GCF_987537825.1 Furipterus horrens
AGACAAATGCCTGCTCTGCCCACAGTGACAGGACTCTTGCCATTTCCATGATGGCGCAAAGGGGGAATTAAATATGTGCTTGACAAAATTGCCAAGTGCTGATGAATGTGAGCCATCGTTATAATTTTGTTCATCATTAGGTCTAGGAACATTTTTTCTTATCGGCGGGTATTATATTATACAAGCTCAGTAAGCATCATGGAAAGTCCCATTATTTTCCAATGGGTGATTTCTTTCAAAATTTTATGGAATGAGACATAGTCCTAATAGATTTCATGTGTCAGATCCCCACCTCCTTTCCCCAACTGCACTCATACTCACACTCTTTCCACCGTCTCAGAATACTGGTGGTATGAGTCCTTATATAGCCATTGGACAAATCCATGCTCATCAGAAATGTAAACAAAATCAAAGACCAACATTTTTTATAATCACAATAAAAATTAGTAATATACCTTTCAAATTTTACTTCTAGAGATTAAAATTTTTTATTTTAGACAAAATTCAAGGTTGATGATAAACCTTGCATCATTATTTAAGTTACAAGTCTTAAAACAGATTGATTTACGCAGCCCTATTTGTTTTTCTCCTGTGTCCCCAAGCCATTCAAGTTAATTGCATGTGCCTGTGGTCAGTGAGGCTAGAGATTGTCTTGATTGAACTGTGGGAGAAGTGCCCTGGGAAGTGCTGAGGATCTGCTAGCGCAGTGGCCTCCACACTTTCCTGATCACATATCCTACGAGTAAAAGCTATGTGAGCACATTCCCATATAGGTATAATTTTAAAGTTATAAATTATATACACATCAATCTGTACTAATATCGTTTGCACATTATAAAAATATGCTGTATACAAATAAAAACAGTGAGATGGAATTTTAAAAAATAAAATTTAATATTTATTAATGCACACTAAACCTTTAGTCCTCAAATTGTGGATATCTGTAATGACGTCTAGACAGTTTCTTTACAAATGCCTTGCAAATTAAACTGGCATACTATCATTTGATAATATTGAAAAGTATGGCATACACCCAGTGCTACATTCATTGTTTATAAAACGATGTATATCCATACTACAAATAGTCTTTTTGAACATTTTTATATTTATGGCCTGCATCTTGGCAAAACTGAATGGGTCACCATTGATTTCATCTTTTAGCGTGGCTGAATATGAGCTCCTTCAAGTAACAGGAGAAATATTGTTCTACCATTTCTTTTTTTTTAAAGTTTATTCTTGCATCATAAATATTATCATCAATCCATAGTTATTTTCAGAAATCTTTTAAAGCTATTGCTCCACTGTTGAGTTGTTAATTTGGTTAAAACTAGATGGCATAATCTAGAAATCTGCTTAATCTCCCGAAGAAAACAGCACTATGTTGTACTCAGAAAACAACACAAGAACAAAGATGCCAGCCTTATCCCTCCATGCAGTAGAGTACAGACTGAAATTCCAGCTGAGTGAGGGTGCTTGTTTACTAACTATTGGTAAAGTGCAACTTCTTTTTAGTTTTTCAACATGAAAATACTTGTAAATAAGAGTCCTGCTATATTTTTTCTCTACCCAGAGCTGTGTATACTCCATTTTAGAGAGCTCGGCATTAGGTCCCTCTGAGGTTCGTCTGCGTCCCCAGTGAGGCCTGGGCCGGGAGGTATGCAGAGGGAACACAGGAGTGTAAGGAGTGTAAACAGAACTCTGCCCCCCCGCCCCCCGCAACTGAAGAGCTCCAACTTCATTTAGTTTATATTTTACACATTAAGGTTTTGATACATTTTCATTGGAACAAAGAATTCCACAGCTGAAACATGTTTGAAACTCTCTTCTGGAGAAGCCTAGAGGCCCATTACTCACAGTCTGACAAAGGTTTGAAACTGAATACTGAACAGTGACTTGCAAAGATAGTCTTTTACTAAAGAGCTAAATATACCAGTTTTAAAAGTTCTTAGGTTTTATGTTTGTTTTCTTTTTCTTACATGCAAAACCACAGCCTTAGATCTAAAAGAGTAAATGATTTAACCAAATATGCTACAAAAGTTTTGAATGTAATTAAATGCTGAATAAAAGCACTGGTTAGAAAATGCATTAAGTTTTTCTTAATTGAGATATTTAGTAAAAAGTTTTGAATAGTTTAGAAATAGATGATATTAAAACAAAGCTAAAAAAGGATATGGTTCTTGTGATATTTCAGTGAGTTTAATCTTGGTTTGTCTAGGGGTTTTGGGAATACCAGTTAGCTGATGCATCTTAAGATAATACAAAATCAATGGACTCTGACCTCCAAAATTGAAGAGCACACGGTTAAACTCTGGGCCAGTGCTACTATATTGGGACTGTGATGGGAAGAAAAAAATAAAGTCAGTTATTGATTTTGTGTGTTTTTAAAGACCTGTAAGTACATTGTAGTGACATTATAACTATAAATAAAATTACCATCTAGTATATTAAAATAAATAAAAGTAAATTCTGCAAAGCATCTTCTTAATTAAAGAAATTTACTAATGTATGAATCTATGAGTATACTCAGTAAAGATCTCTTAGCTTTTTGCTTTATCAGCAAGCTTGAAGATAGGTCAATAGAGATTATTCTGTCTGAAGAACAGAAATAAAAAGGAGTGAAGAAAATTAACAGAGGCTAGAAAAAAAGTCAGGTAAAATATATGAAGGAATAATGACTGAAACTTCACATTTTATAAAAAACATATCCAAGAAGAGTTTATCCTACCTGAATAGCCTACACATTCAAGTAGGATAAATTCATACCTAGACATATCATAGTCAAGAGTGTTGAAAGAAAGACAAAGAAAAATCTAAGCACAGCAAGAGGAAAAACAGCATATATGGAAACCTTACTAGGATTAACAGCTGACTTCTCATTTGAACAAAGGAGGTCAGTGGCAGTTAGATAACATAATCAAAGTGCTGATGGCAAAAAAATCTTGACCATGAATTCTTTGTCAGGGAAACAACAATCATAAATATAATTATTCCAAGATTCTATTACTGACTTCTTGTGGGAAACAAAGTCAGTAGAGCAACTACTCTTATGTTAAGTGTTCTCTTAATTTTTGTAATGCCTAGATGAAAGATTTATTATTGATTCCATTTCCTGTGGGGTAATAAGATTTTATTCTCATTTGTTTTTATTGATATGAAAAAATCTCTTTTGTTTCCTTTACTTACAGTCACTTTTAAATTGTACTCATTCATAGCTGCTCCAGAATTATTTTAAAAAGTGGGACTATGATAATTGAAAGCAATTCTTTTATGGTGAAAACTAAGTGTCAATATCAGATGTATTTTCCATGATGTAAATATATCTGATATTTACTGCATCTAAATCTTTCATGGCAATTTACATCAGGTTTAATATAGTCTGATGCTTAAATGACATGCAAAACCAGGCCAAGCTTTATTTAGATTAAAAAGAAATTTTGTTTGTTTCAAAAGATCATTTTATGACCCTTTTCCCTTTCCAGGCTTTTGTCTTGTGTATTATAAGTAAGATAGAATCTACTTATTGATGTATTACAAGTAGACATTTCTGTTATTTTTTCCCACAGTTATCAGTTTTCAACTTAGGAAAGCCACAGTTCACAGCTCCTTCTTCCTCTATGAGGATCCCTGATATTTTAAGGATAGTTTAACCAGGAAAGAGTAGATTTAGGTATTAAATGCAAATTCAGTGTTTTGTGGAGCCTTAGCTACTTTTTTAGATACTTTAGAGCAGAAGGTCCCAAGTTGCCTAAAGAACTCTTGCTAGAAATATCCAAAATAGCCAAAACAACTAATCAGAAGCCCTGCTGCTTCCATTCACCCCACAAAGGATATGACAGAAAATTGCCAGAGAACTTTGATTCCATAAACAGGACTTTCATTGTCAAAATAAAACTTGGTACTAATTTTAAAGAACCAAGAAATCCTATAAACTTTGAAAGGATCACAAAACATGAACCAGAAAGTCCCAGGGATGGTTTTGGTGCTGAATTTTTCTGTTAATTTATTAAAGAATAACTGTTGATAATGACTACAAAACAGGACTTTAATTTTTGATGTTTTAATGTGTCCTCCCAATACCCTTATGGGTATTGTACACCCACAGGCACCCATTCAGCATTTGGAAAATGCTGGTGCTTAAAAAGTTCTTCTTTATGTTGAACTTAAATATCTCACTTTGGCTTTCACTTATTAGTAAAAATTTTAAAAAGTGTCTTGGTAAAAAAAAATTTTGAGCCCCATAGAAAACAGCTAACCCTGCTTTGCTACAGTAGCTCTATTCATATTTGAAAACAGTTGATAAGGTCTCCTGGGTTTTTTCTTTTCCAGGAGAAATTTCTTTAAATATTTTCACCAATGATCAAACAATAAGGTTTCAGAGTCCTTCATCATTCTGGTTATATTCAGTTCAGAATGCTTCTGATCATCTACACCTTTTTACAATGCAGTTCTCCAAAATGAATACAAAATGATTATCAAATCAGCATAGAGTATATCTCACATGTCTGTTTAAATAGCCAAGGATATAGTAGATTTTGGAGTCAACAAGATTCTACTGTTGACACATACATGTTACTGTTAAAAATAATTCCCAAATCTTTTCTGATGCCCCTAAGATAAGACTTTACGGCTTCTCTGCAGTTGTAATTTTGGACCTCTATACTTTTGCCACAGTAAGAGTTTACTAAGATCAAGCCTTTCGCTCTAGCCTGTCATAAACTTTTGGTCATCTGATGTATTAATAATTCTTCCAAGTTTATTACTTCTACATATCTAATTAAAATGGCAACCATATTTTTATCCAAGTTGCTGATGAAGTAGTCTGCATGGAACAGGGCCAATAATGCAACAACATGGTATACTACTGAAGATGGATCTGCAATTTGCTTTCTATCTCTCAGCAGTGCCATCTGAAAATGTTGTACAGTCAGTTATGAATCCATCTGTCCATATTTCAACTTGTAAGTAAGGTATAAAAGACCATTTTTAGTGCTTGCTGAAGATCGGATATATAGTTTCTATGATATTTTCCTACTTTCTAAATCTAGCAATCCCCTCTCCCCCTGTCAAAAAAGGTGTGGTTATTGTCATTGATCCCAGATTGACACCTAGAGATCATTGGTTTCTATCCTTAGTACTTACAAACCATCCTTGGCAACACTATGAAGGTTGGAAGAGATTCTGAGTACTTGGATTATTAGAGACCAGGAAATACATGAGTACTGACTTTCAGAAAGTGGTTTTTATATATGCATAATTTAAAATTTTAAATAATGGCCAGACTTGACTAGATAATTCAGACAAAATGTTAGCAATAAAGACTTCAGTAGATTTAAAATCTAATTGTCTAACAAGTTAAGAGGACAAATTCAGAATTTCAAGCCAATGCCTCATCAAATATTGGCTAAAGCAACCTGAGGTGCCTTCAGGAAAGTAGAGAAACATAGCATTAAAGACTTAATAGTAACAGTATTTACATGTAGTCAGTTATTCCAGGACCATGGCTTAAGTGGTGGGGAGAGGCCAACCATTACTGAAAACTCCTTTGAAGATTTCCCAGCAATTTTGACTGATGCTTATTGAGATCAGTCATCTTTGAATGTCAATCCAAGGACAAGTAGTACCAGAAGTGTGAGAAAAGACAAATGTTATGCTTTTTTTTCTCATTAGACATATGGATTTTTTAGGAAAAAAATAGACTATTTAATAATAAGATTATTCTCCCACTAAATCACTTTGATTATTAAATTTTTTCTAAGATATATATCAAGTAGGAAATAACCAACTTTGCTTACATGAAGCTGTTCAACTAAGTATGTTGCAGATTAAAGAAGTAAAACCTTAAAAAAATAATTACTATACTCCAAACCTTTGTTGTTAGTTTTGATAATCTTGATTCTTCCTTGAATGTGGACGTTGTATATGCCGTTGGGTTCTTTAAAATTTTCATCATATTGAAGTCTATAGCTAAAACAGAAAATACAATATTTCAAAAAATTATGTTTTTTTTTTCTTGACAAAAAGACATGATGCCTCTTTCCTCTCCTAGCAATTCATCCTAAACATGGAGAGAGGCAAAGATGAATGAGAGAAGTTTAGGTTAGTGTTATAGCTTGCCCTAATCAGAGGAAATAAATATTCTATCTCATGACTCACTCTAAGCTATCATTTATTAAGAGTGCAAGGAGAGGACACAGGACTAGGTATTTTGCTTCTGCTTCCAGAGCTCTTTCCATGACCCTCTAGTTAAATGCAATAGAAGGTGTGGTCCTCTGCATGTTAGGGTCCACCTTTTCCATATACTGACAACATACCCATATCTGGTAATTTTTCCTTGCAACCACTTGAGTACTTATGAGATTATCTAGGAAATCTTGTTATGTCTTAAAGAAGAACTGTATGATTAAATTAGCTCTGTCAATCATCCTAAAAGCTAGTTATTAAGATGTCTTAACACAAAGCAGAGAAAACAAGTGATATAAGAGGTTTATGCTAAATTCTGGCACTGATTATTTTCAAAAGTTACCAGGTAGATTAATTCTAGAGGTTATGATGTTGATACTAGCCCTGGCTGGTTTGGCTCAGTGGATTGAGCGTCGGCCTGCGAGCTAAGTGTCGCTGGTTCGATCTTCCAGTCAGGGCACATCAGAGAAGGAAAACTCTGACTCCAAAAAACCTCCGCTGCCTTGCGGCACACCTCTTCAGGGGAAAGGCTAAGGGAGTAAACCCCGACAGAAAATCCGGAGCCGGAGTCCCTAAGGCGGTTCGACGTTGTAGTCAACACCGGCAACTCCTGCGGCGCACCTGAAGCCAAGCTGTATTGACTCCGTCTTTCCCTTGGACCCTTCAGCTGCGAAGAGAGGGGGGGTCTGCTGCATGGGCAACAGCAGACCCTCCATATCACCCTGCCCAGGCTCTGTAGCTTCAGCTTCACTGGAGAGGACACTCCAGCGTCATCAACACGGGAGGAGACAGATAACGTGTCACTCCCGAGTCGGACTGCACAGCCATTCTCGGCGGTGCAGATAGACTCTTAAGAAGCTACACCATCGTCTCTCGAGATGGACGGCTGCCGACGAATGATGTTGATAAGAAACCTTTGAGGAGTTGTGGAAAGTAAGTTGGAGTGATTTTTGACATTAGATATTAAAATATTAAATTTTAGTCTAACATAGTAGAGGCAAGTGGGGATCTATCTCTGGCAGAGATTAAAGAATTGGTCAGCAAGGAATCTGCATTTTAAAATTTTGAGTGGAACCAAAGTTAGATTGAGTTGGAGTTACCTTTTATTTAAAACTTTCTCAAAAGCATATAACCCCATATGAAGAGGAATCTGGCAATATCTACCAAAAATACACATTTTCCCTTTGACCCAGCAATTTCTCTCCTGAGAATATATCCTGCACAACCTCCTACATAAGTATTAAAAAACATATGTATGAGTTTATTGATATGTGGCACAATTTGAAAATTTAGAGATCATCAGCAATTCATGTATTTAGCAGTCAAGTTGTGGTTGAATAAACCGAAGCATCCCCATTTGAAGGAATACTATGTAGTTGTAAAAGGTAATGAGGAAAATGCTCATATTGATATAAGGAGATCTAAAGGTCATATCATTAAATGATAAAAGCAAGGTGCAAAACAGTGTGCACAATATATTATTTAATTCACTATATATGGTATGCTACTTTAGTATAAAAGAGAGAATATAAAAATATCTAGTAAGAATATCTATTGCACTTGCCTTCATCTGTATAAAGAAACACTAAAAAGATAAAAATTGAAACTAATAAAAATATTATCTTCAGGAGGAATAATTAAAAACAAAACTTGCTCAATTTTGAATCATTCTTAAATACATATCTAGGTGATGTTAATTTCTGGTTTCTATGAATAAACATAATATTAATAATAAAAGAACCTCTACTTCATGTCTGTTATAACCACAGTAAAAATCTTACTTTCATATCAATTGATTTGGGCATTTATCTTGGCATGTTTTAGAAGTTACTTTATTCCACTACATTTTACTATGTATATCTGTGTCTTCAAGAACTAAATAATTGCTCAGACAAGCTATAGATCTAAGACATGAGTGATTAATTTTAAAGTATTTTTATGGTTTTTGCATGAAGAGGTAAGTCTAAATATCTGAAGTAATGAAGTGGTGTATTTATGAACTAAGGCTCTGTATCACCAAACATTAAAAATGTGTTGCTTTTAAACTTGGCTTGATTAAAGGTGCTGTTGAAGAAAATTGGACCCATTTTAACTTTTTCCTGTAGAATAGAAAACATTAATAAAATCAACTACTAAATGAGTCCTGAAACAAAAATTAGAACATATTGCTCTGATTAGAGCAAAAATAAATGAAATAGATATTTAAAATACAATAGAAAAGATCAATGAAACTAAAGTTGGTTTATTAAAAAATAAAATAAAATAAACAAACCTTATCTAGATTCCCCATAAAGAGGGATGACTCAAAATCAGAAATAAAAGAGATGTTACAACTGATGCAACAGAAATACAACGGGCCATAAGAGACTTACATGAACAATTATACACCAACAAATTAAATAACCTAGGAAAAATGGATAACTTGCTAGAAACTTACAATCTACCAAGGCTGAATCATGAAGAAAAAGATAGTCTAAACAGACTAATAACAAATAAGGAAGTTAAAGTGATAATAAAAAATATCCCAATAAAAAAAAGCCCAGAACCAGATAGTGTATTGACTGAATTTTACCAATTAATGAAGAATTAACACCAATCCTTTAAAAACTCTTACAAAAAATATAAGCAGAGGAAACTCTTTCAAACTCATTTTATGAGGCCAGCATTACCTTGATATTGAAGCCAGACAAAGACACCACAAGAAAAGAAAACCATAAGGCAATTTGCTCCCAAAGCAAATCAAATTGAACAATCCAGCAAAAATATTATACACCAGAACCAAGTATCATTTATATCTGGGATGCAAGGTTGATTTTACATATGTAAAGCAATCAATGTGATTAACAGAATGAAAAATAAAAGTCACATGATTTTTCTCAATAGATGCAGAAAAAGCATTTGACAAAATTCAACATTCATTCATAATAAAAACTCTTCATAAAATAGGTATAGAAGGAAATGTCCTGAACACAATAAAGGTTGTTTGTGAAGAGCCCACAGTGCACATCATAGTCAATGAGGAAACACTGAAAACGTTTCCTCTTAAATTCAGTACAATGCAAGGATGTCCACTGTTTTCACTTCTATTGACATAGTACTGGAAGTACTAGCAAGAGCAATCAGATAAGAAAAAGAAATAAAAGGCATCAAAATTAGAAATAAAAAAGTGAAATTATTTCTTTTTGCAGGTGACATAATTTTATATCTAGAAAATCCCAAAGACATCATTAATAAAACTGTTAGAACTGAATGAATTTAGGAAAGTTGCAAGATAAAAAAATCAACATAAAACATCAACTGTTTTAGCCCTGACTGGTGTGGCTCAGTTGGCTGGGCTTTTTCCCACAAAGTGAATGGTTGCTGGTTTGATTCCTGGTCAGGGCACATGCCTGGGTTTCTGATTCAGTCCCCAGTGGGGGTGCAGAGGCAACCAATTGATGTTTCTCTCTCACATTGATATTTCACTCCCTTTCTCTCTCCTCTTACCTCTCTAAGAATAAATAAAATCTTCAAAAAGATCAGTTGTATGTTTTGTTTTTTTTTTACAAGATCAACAATCTATTTAAAGAGAAAATGAAGAAAACATTCACACAATAGCATCAGAAGAATAAAATACTTAGGAATACATTTAACCATGTAGGTGAAAGATCTGTAGACTGAAAACTATAAAACATTGTTAAAAGAAATTGAAGAAGACACAAATAAATACAAAAATATTTCATGGTTATGAGTTGCAAAAAAGATTATTTTTTAAAATGTCCATATTAAATAAAGTAATATACAGGTTCAATATAATTTTTAAATCAAAGTTCAAATGGCATTTCTCACAGAAATAGAAAAAAGTACCATATAATCCATATAATCCAGCAATCTCTCTTCTGGATTTATACTCAAAGGAAGTGAAATCATTATCTCAAAGAGATACCTGCATTATTCACAGTAGCCAAGATATAGAAACAACCTAAAAGATTGTCAATGAATGAATTTATATAGAAATTGTGCTATGTGTACACACACACACACACACACAGGGGTCCTTGCAATTGCAGATCAATTGGGAATTGCCAAGAACTGAAAAACCTTTTTTTTTGTTTCTCGCTTATTGACTTATTTAATCACATTTTCCAGATTGCCCTTATGTTCATTTTATCACTCAAAGTATAAGGAAACTATGGTATTAAGAAACTGTGGTATAAAGATGACTTTTATTTATTTATTTTAAAAATTTATTAGGGTGACATTGGTTAATAAAATTATATAGCTTTCAAGTGTACAATTCTATAACACACCTTGTCCCCATTTATACCCCCTTTATCTTCTTCTACTGGCCCCACCCTCTTTTCCCTCTGGTAATCACCAAACTGTTGTCTGTGTCTGTGAGTGTTTATTTTTTTTAAATGCGTTATTGATTGTGCTGTTACAGTTGTCCCGATTTCTTCTCCCTTTGTTCCCCTCTACTCACTGACCACCTTCCCTCCAGTTGTCCTCCCACCTTAGTCCATGCCCATTGGTTGTGCATATAGTTCTTCTCAACATTTTCTTGTCTACTCCACTCCCTCCTACTATGCTTCTTAATTCCTGTACTATCTCCCTCCCTTTCCCCTCTTCCCCCTCCCTACTGACCTCCCTCCATTATGTTCCCCATACCTATAATTCTTTTCCCACTCTCGTTGCCTACTTAGTTTGCCTTTGTTTCAGTTCCCTAGCTTCTGTTGTTCGTTGTTGTGATACAGTTTTCATTTTAATGTTCACAGTTTGATCTTTTTACTCCTAAACAAGTCCCTTTAACATTTCATATGACAGCGGTTTGGATCTGATGAACCCCTTCAGTTTTACTTTGTCCTGGAAGCACTTTCTCTGCCCTTCTATTCTGAATGACAGCTTCGCTGGATAGAGTAATCGTGGTGGTAGGTTTTTGCTTTTCATTACTTTGAATATTTCTTGCCAGTCCCTTCTTGCCTGCAGAGTTTCTTTTGAGAAATCAGCTGATAGTCTTATTGGGACCCCTTTGTGTGTAATTCTCTACTTCTGTCTTGCTGCTTTTAAGATTCTCTCTTTATCTTTAATTTTTGACATTTTGATTATAATGTGTCTTGGTGTGGTTCTCCCTGGGTCCAGTTTTTTTGGAACTCTCTGTGCTTTCTGGACCTGTAAGTCTACTTCCTTCCCTAAGTTAGAGAAGTTCTGCTTCATTATTTTTTCACATAATTTTTCAATTTCTAGTTCCTCTTCACCTTCTGTCAACCCTATGATATGGATGTTGGCCCGCTTATAGCTGTCCCATAGGTTTCTGAGCCTCTCCTCATTTTCCTCACTTTTCATTTCCTCTTTCTGCACTGGTTGACTGTTCCTTCCCTATGTTCTGATTTGTTGATTTGATCCTTGGTTTTCTTTCCCTCACCACTTGTTTTGTATGTGTTTCACTTATTTCAGCAGGACTAGCCTTCATTCCTTCCCTGTCTTGTTTAAGATCTGTTGTTAGATCTGTAAGCATTCATATTACCAAAGCTCTGAACTGTGCCTCAGAAAGATTTCCTATCTGCTGATCTGTTAGATTAGATATTTGCTGTCTGGTCAGCTGTGCATTTGGGATTTCTATCATGATCTGTGCCATCCTGACAGTTTTGTGTTTACCTTTGCTTCCTTGTTGGGGCTGTCACACCTCCTATGCTATAGAGGGCGTCACAACCAGGGGACCCTTCTCACCACGCTGTGGCGTTTGTGTGGGGGTGGGAGTCCAAGATGGATTCCTGCTATTCACTCTCTGCTGAGAGACCGGGAGCCTCCTCCTTCATCCCCACTCCCTCTGGGCCTCACAGTCCAAGGCAATGGGGGGGTCTGCCTTCCCCAGCATTGGAATCGCAAGCTGACAGGTCTCGCCTACAGCTTGGGGTGCTCTGCAGGTGCTTCTTGCCTCCCCTTAAATACAGGTGTTTGTGCTTACCATTGTCCTGCCACTGTCGCTGCTGCTGCCACTGCCAGCACAACTTGACTTCTCCATCCCAGCTTCTCCCCTCCTACCCGTCTGGATGAGCACTACTCCTTTATAACTTCATATGTTGGACTTCCATTTATTTTCTGGAACTTCTGGTTATTTCTGATTTTGCGGTAGTTGTATTCCTTCTTAGTTGTGGAGGGAGACAGAGCATGTTAGTGTAGGCCTCCATCTTGGCCAGAAGTCTCTGTTTTGTTTTTTTTTTCTTCTACTTAATGTCTTCACTTTTTCACCCAGTACCCCATCCATCCTTTCCTCCAACAGCTTTTATTTTTATTTTATTAATTAATTTGTGTCCTCACCTGTAAACATTTCTTTTTTTTTTTTTTTTTGCTTTTAGAGAGAGGATAAGAGGGAGTAGAATAAGAGAGAGAGAGAGAGAGAGAGAGAGGGGAGAGAGAGAGAGAGAGAGAGAGAGAAACTTTGATGGCCTGCCTTCTCATGCATACCCCAACTGGGGAATCAAACCCACAACTTGGGCATGTGCCCTGATGAGAAATTTAACCCATGACCTTCAATCTACAAGGTGATGCTCCACCCAACTGAGCCACACTGGCCAAGGCAGCTCACTGTCAACTTTTAAACTATTCTGCTATGACTAATAGTTTAGGTTTTAGATCCAAGATTTAAAAAAATAAAGACAGTAATGCATATTGTGTCACTATTTTTAAAAGATCCTTTTTATTCTGTTGCTGTGTTTTTATATCCTCTACAATTACTTTGATAAGATGTTTCATATTTATTGGGGCAATATTATATATGTACTATTCTGTAAATATTGTTCTATTTTCTGAACTGTGGCTTCTGTTTTTCTTTGAAAAAGATCACAGCTATACTCATGGTAGAGGTTTCACCAGTAGCAGAGGATTTTGAGACTTTGATCTTCCTTTAAAAATTGCTCTAGAAGTATTTAAGCTCTCCCTGCAGGTGCCTTGTAAGACCATTCCACTCAGAGTTTTGGAGGGTTGTCATCCAGGCAAGGTCTTCTCCTGTCCTATTCACTTGAAGAGTAGATTTAATTCCAACTGGATCAATAGTTTCAAGCACACACCTGTGAATTTAATCTGCATTCCTGAAGCAGAGTAGTGTATTAGTTAAGCACGTGGACCTTGGAGTCAGATGGACACAGATTTAAATGCCAGTTCTGCAATTTGTAGACAAAGTGACCTTGGGAAAATTAATTTCTTTATACTTCAGTTCTTCAAATATAACTTGAAGATGATAATAATTATATTACATACTTGTTAACTGGATAAAATGAAATCATATATGCAAATCATAGTGCCTGGTCATCATAAAGGTTATGTTAGTCAATATTGCTATTAATATTATTTATTAAGGAATATAAATTCCAATTCACCATTACATTATACTTATAAAAGCTTTGTTGAGAAAAGAATATTGAAAATATTGAGAATTGATTAAGTTTTATCTATTCCTTTAGAAAAATCTGAGACATACTCTTTTTAAAAAGAATTTAAAAATTTTTAATTATAGTTGACATACAATATTATATTCATTTCAGGTGCACACCTCAATAATTAGACATTATATAACTTACTAAGTGATTATTCCAATAAATCTGATACCCATCTGACACCACACATAGTTGTTAGAATATTACTGACTATATTTCCTATACCGTACTTTACATTCCCATGACTATTCTGTAACTGCCAATTTGTACTTCCAAATCCCTTTTCCTTTTTCACCCATCTCCCCAGCCCTCCTCCCACCTAGCATGACATAGTCTTTAGTTAAGGTAGACCAGCTAAGAGCTATGCATTAGCACTGAATTTTCCTGGCCACTTGTAGACCCATTTTTACCATATTGTGCTTTATCTTTATGCCTTTGGTCAATATAGTGCAATGTTATAAACTCAACTTTGGCTGCATTTGCTATGTCAACATAGTCATTACATTATACAGAGCTTCCCTAGGGAGAGTGTGGTAATCAACTGGGCTGTTCAAAAATATTCACCTTTTCATCCTTCCAAGGCACATGGTAGGACTGAAGATAAGTATGGCCATGTGGCTTACTCTGGGCAATAAAACGATAAAATTTGAGTTGAACTAATGTTTTGTTTATATTTTTTGAGATGGAGATTTAAGAGCCAATGCCCAGTTCATTGAGTCCACTTCCCTCTGCTGTAGTGATTCCTGTGAACGAGATGGCATCTTCTTTGGTGTGGATGTCTGAGTTACTACACTAATAGAGATTCTAGCCTGCATGCAGTGGATATGCATGGTGTGAGTGAAAAATAAACCTTTAACCCACTAAAATTTTGCCGAAGTTACTACAGGATAATAATATAGCCTATCCTGAATGATAGAGAGATTAACAGGAAAAATACTATCTAGTCTTAGTATAAGGAATAGAGTACTTCATGTGCACAAATGGTTTGCTTTTATCTTATGAATACTGCTTAGTTATGTGACACTGTCATTTCCTTTTTTTTTTTTTTTTTTTTTGGTGGATAGAAACCTTAGAGCCAACTATATTTGAGAGTGAAATCTAGCAAAAGTGAAATATTTCTCCATAAGATTTTACATTGTAAAATCATTTCAGACTTTTCCTTTTCTATCTCATTTTTTTGTCTAGCCCTCTTTTCCTGATTTGCTTATTTGATATGCTGTTTTATGTAGCCGTAGTGAACACATTTATGTAAAGCTACTAAAATCCTTACAGAAAAGAGATTGGCATATACATAATTAAATATATATATTGCTTGTTATTTTAAAGAAAGGATCTAAGCATGTGATATGTAATATTAATTGACTTGTGTTCTTCATCTAATCTTTTATTTATTCCTTTCTTGAAATGGCCTGATGGTTAAGATGGTTAAGATACCACTACTGTTAACCTGGTGTGTCCATCGCAAAGCACTGCCCTTTGAAAGAGCACAGTATTAGGATTCAGGAATCTAACTTCTAGTTCAATTTGCCACAAACTATATATGTAATCTCTAGCAACCCACTTCCCAATTTAGTCTCAATCTCCTCATTTGAAAAGGTGAGATTTTTAAACATTGTTCAAATTTATGTTCAAATTATATCCTTATTTTAAAATAAAAGAATTAAGGCATGAGGGAATAGATTAAATTAATCCACTAATCAGTGGGAAAAAATCCATGAGTATGATTCCTGTGTCTAACTCTTCTATTTTCCATTTATTCATTTATTCACACATTCCTTCAAGAAACATTTCTTGCAGTCTATCTGAAAAACACCACAAGGTTCAAAAGAAGTAAAAGATATAGTTTCTGGCTTCAAGAGTCAATTATAATTAGATAGGTTGATAAACTATACACAGGTAATGCTTGTGAACAATTCTACATCTATCACAATGTTATTATGAGAGAGAGGCAAATAGCTTGTATCAGGAGTAAAACTTTCAGGATGAGACAGATTGTTCATGGGCTGGGGCTGTCAGAGAAGGCTCATTTACAACCTGATCAGCTTTGCTGGATAGAGTAGTCTTGGTTGTAGGTCCTTGCTTTTCATCACTTTGAATACTTCTCTATCCAGCAAAGCCATCATTTAGAATGGAAGGACAGATAAAGTGCTTCCCAGACAAGGTAAAGCTAAAGGATTTCATCATCACCAAGCCATTATTAAATGAAATGTTACAGGGACTTATTTAATAAAAAGAAGATCAAAGCTATGAACATTAAAATGACAACAAACTCACAACAATTGTCAGGGGAAGGCCCTGGTTGTATGTGCCCAATGTTTCAGAGTCCAGGATGGAGTTGGGTCAACTTCCAGAGAATGACCTCCAGATAACTGAGTCAGCAGCTGAGTTCCGGTAGCTGACACAGCAGCTACTGTATAACCACTGATGTAACTACTTCCAGTGACTGATGTCATTCTGGGCTAGTAGCCACCTTTGTGTAACAAGTGTATATAAACCCGTGACACTGTAGAGTAGGTGCAAGAGTGTACCACCAGCACTCTTGGCCATGCTGCACCAATAAAGCATGCAAAAGCTCCCCACGGCTCTGCGGAAGTTTCTCTTCACCACCGGAGCAGAGTTCCCCTCGCTATCCAGGGGTCTTGTACCCAAAACTATCAATAACAGAATATATAAAATAAAAACAAAAACAAACTAAGCAAACAACCAGAAAAGGAACAGAATCATAGGTATAGGGATCATTTAGAGGGTTATCGGCTGAGAGGGGGAAGGGGGAGAAATGGGGAAGTAGTGCAGGGATTAAGAAGCATAATTGGTAGGAACAAAATAGACAGGAGGATGTTAAGAATAGTACAGGAAAGGGTAAAGCTAAAGAATTTATGTGCATGACCCATGATCATGAACTAAGGGGGGTGGAATTGCTGGAGGGGAGAGGGGTATTGTGTGGAGGGGAGCAAAGAGAAAACAAATTGGGACAACTGTAACAGTATAATCAATAAAATATACTTAAAAAAATAAAACCTGATCAGATTTGTGGGACTTCAGACATGGAAAAATAATTAGGCCAGTGGTGTGTACATGGGGGTGAGATTGGGTAACAAGGCATGTGGGCAGGACCTTGAAAAGACCACCCTGGTTGCAGCAAAAGGTTACCTAAGGAAATGTCCTAAGAATATGAAGATGAAAAAGAGCAAAGGAAGTTATGATGGAGTGGTTATCCTAGTGTAAGCAGATTGTTACTATGTGTTTGTCAAGAAATAATGGACTGAACTCAAATCTTTGAGGATGATTGAAATAATTGGTGGGTAATTATAAGTTCATTTAAGTACTACAGTTGCTAAACAAATTATGTGAGTGATGTGGCTTTACCCTTTAAGTCATAAAATTGATAATGAGCTCAATTATTTCAAATTATCATAAATTTTGAAAATGAAACAGAAATGGATCAACCCTACCACTACAAAAATGATGGAGAAAACGGAAGCCAAGGAATGTATAGTTAGGTACCTGTTACTGTAGAGGAATAAAGCAGAGTACTGTTAATGAAGAAATTCAAAACCCTGAAATAATGAAATCAAAGTGGTAAAGAATTCACATTTTGGTGAGGTCCTTGTTACCTATGATTTATATGAAATACATATGTTTCTTTCAAAGTGTGGGTGGAGGGGTCAGCCGTAGTGAGAGAAAACTTGTAAGAGCTCACTGTGTTTTTCTCTTGGCATAAATGGCACATGGAGGGTGCTGTGGGCTGCAGCCAATGTGCTGTAATGGGTCAAGTGCTGGCAGAAGTCCCAGTGACGCAGGGTCAGTTCCCCACCCTTTCACCAAAGCCTTTCCATCAGAATGTTTACTGTAAGTTATTCTTCTTTACTCAACAAAGAAACTAGAATTTTATGCCTTTATATAAAAAAAATAAGTTATAGGCTCTCAAACCTCTTCCATGGGTGGATTCTCAATATTCACCACTACGCCTTAAAATAAGTCCATATCCCAAGATCAAATTTGCAGTATTTGGCTCTGCTTTTAATTAAATGGAGCTCTTCTAAGTAAACGAGAAATTAATAAAGTGAATGATTAAAATAGAATTGGCTCTCATAAGGCTTGTAACCCCAAATTCTTTGATCTGGCTACCACTAAGTATCTACCCTAACGAGTCCAAATTTAATCAAATCAAATCAAATCAATCATACCATTAGAAGTTTTATTTGCAAGACCACAAGACACGAATAAAATCTATGGAAGGTTTGAATTAGTACCTTGGGAAGACCTGTCATTTTAAGTGACACTTCCTCAGGGAGGAGGATGGAGTGCTACTAGAACATAGTCTAAGAACCAGTTTTATTTTTGAAATAATTGGTACCACTATTACTACAGTGGGAAGTCCATGGGAAAGAAAATAATGGTATATACAGCAGTGTTTTTCAAGTACAAAAGGGCATAAGAAACGCCTGAGCATATTCTTAAAACGAAGATTTAACAGCATCACAGATGTTGATGATGCTACTGGTCCGTGGAGCCACCTTTTGAGTAACAAGCGGATAGATCACACAGAGCTGCAACAGTTCCCCTTTAATGATGTGACTTTGAACCTGTGCCATCAACTGTGAAATGGTACCCTGAACACCAACCTCATAGGATTAGTGGAGGAGTAAATGAAATTATGTTTGTGAAATGCTGGGCAAATTGGCCTTAGACAGGAGTACTGAAGGGAAAGCAGAGAATATGGTAGATAATGCTGGTAACTGGGTATATATATTGTTATGAGTTTGTGGAAGTTCTCATTGTTTTAATTTTCCCATTGAGGTAGGAAGCAAAATCACTATCTGAGACAGAATAGAAGAGGCACTAGAAATTTAAAGAAAAAAAAGGTGAAAATAGTTGTCTCCGTAAGTGGGAGAAAGAAAAGACTAGGGAATATGGTATGATCATCTGACAGAATTAAGGCCAATTTGCCTTATGTAGTTATGAATTAAAAATAAAACTAGTCAGCATGATTGTATGTTTTCTCTATAGATATTTAGCTGCACACTTTCAGATGTGGGAAAGGATATAAATATCTTTCATTAGGTTAATGGTTTTGTCAAATAACTGATGAAGTGGAAATCCAGAAAAAGTTGAAGATGAATATAAAGGAACTATGACTACTGACCACACTATTTAGTAAGGTAGGAAGGGAAGACAGAACATCGCTTGGGTGAGGGAAAGTCAAGGGGTAGGGAGATTTATATATTGCTGAGATTTCACTTATGACTTATTATGTGTAAAATTAAAAAAAAAATTTCATGTGTACCTGAATTTGAAAGGAATGTATAACCTTAATTTGTTGAATACAGTGACATACCCACAATCCCCCACCACCACACCAAACTTGTTAATTGTTTCCTGATATATATTCTTTACTAGTCTTTTTGCCAGATTTAGTTATTACCTAGGAGAGGATTAAAATATCATAGATTTTAAATGAGAAATTATTGATTTGTCAGTTAATCCTTGAGAATCTAAATATTTTTTCTTTATATATATTTCTAGAAAGTGTTTTTTGGTACATATCGTCGTCGGCAGCCGTCCATCTCGAGAGACGATGGTGTAGCTTCTTAAGAGTCTATCTGCACCGCCGAGAATGGCTGTGCAGTCCGACTCGGGAGTGACACGGTATCTGTCTCCTCCCGTGTTGAATCGACATCTTGCGATGACGCTGGAGTGTCCTCTCCAGTGGAGCTGAAGCTACAGAGCCTGGGCAGGGTGATATGGAGGGTCTGCTGTTGCCCATGCAGCAGACCCCCCCTCTCTTCGCAGCTGAAGGGTCCAAGGGAAAGACGGAGTCAATACAGCTTGGCTTCAGGTGCGCCGCAGGAGTTGCCGGTGTTGACTACAACGTCAAAACGCCTTAGGGACTCCGGCTCCGGATTTTCTGTCAGGGTTTACTCCCTTAGCCTTTCCCCTGAAGAGGTATACCGCAAGGCAGCGGAGGTTTTTTGGAGTCAGAGTTTTCCTTCTCTGATGTGCCCTGACTGGAAGATCGAACCAGCGACACTTAGCTCGCAGGCCGACGCTCAATCCACTGAGCCAAACCAGCCAGGGTTTTGGTACATATATATTCACACTTATTATACCTTCTGTTGGGTTGCTTATCAATAGGTAGACTATCTCTTTTAATGTTTTATCCTTTAATTTAAATTTGGCTGCTTTACTGTGGTCAATATTTACTGGTATTATTTTTTCCATTGCTTCTTTTTAAACTTTTCTAGGAGATTTTTGTTTTGGGTATTTTTTTGTAAGGAGAATAAAGATGCTTTAAAAAAATCTACTTCAGACTTTTTCTCTGAGTTGAATGCAGCAGATCTTGCAGGCTAATATTTTCACTTCAATAACAAGAAACATTGGGGTAAATTACAAAAAAATGCTATCTTTAAGGACACTGGAAACATCAGAACAAGACAAGTTTAAATTCCAGAGAGGAAAGGGTCCTTCCTATGTGAGTGGGCGATCTCCAGTTATTTTCATCCCTTGAAAGCATTTGTTGGTTTGGGGTCCTACTGAGTTTTGGCTTGGCATAGGCAGAAGTTCATCTACTAGAGAAGAGGTCAACCATTAGAGCTTTAGACACTCATGTAGGCTAGTGTAAAATCTAAACAAGCCCTATGTACATGGCAGCCAATTTTTATCATGGGATATTTGATGAATTCTGTGGTGGTAAGAGAGGCTGGGGCAGGGCTGGGGCAGGGTCGGGCCAGAAACTTCTAAAAGGCTTCATGAAGTCTCCTATAGATCTTAAAAAGTGACTGGGAGACAAAATCTCACCAATACCTGGTTGGTCTTTACTTTAAGATAATATGTTAAATTTTGAAAATATGTCTTAGTACAGGTTAAAGAGAGCCTCAGAACATTTAAAAGACAGAGTTAACACTCCCTCAGTATTTCATGGCTGAGGAATAGAGACTATCTAGTTTTTAAATTAAAAGTCCATTAAGGCCATTCCCCCCAAACAGGGAAGAAGCAGAGGTGAGGTAATCTCACCAAAACTGTAATCCAGCTGTGATCCAGTTCAATAACTGATTAACTCATGCCATTCAGTTCCTCAACTTAAATGGGAAAAGAGAAAACCATCTCTACTGGAAAGCAATATCATCTGCAAGTTCTACAGTTATTTTATACATTATGCTTAATGTACAATAAATGGTCACAGGACAAGCAAAGGGCATGATAAAAACAGATACATAGATTATCCATATATTGGAGTTAGGAAACAAAGAGCTTTAAAATAGTCCTATATATATTTTCAAGAAATCAAAAAATGAACAAAATGGAAAATTTCACCAATAATTAAGATCTATAAGAAAGAATAAAATATACAATCTGGAACCAATAAATACAACTCTGAAATGAAAACCTAATTGAGAGGATCCAAGATGACAGTGGAGTAGGTGGTGGTTACAGTGACCTCCTCCCAGAACCAAACTGGAATTACAACTAAAGTATAGAACAATCAACCTCAATAATTGACCAAGACTTGCTGAACAGATTTCTCATAACCAAGGATTTACAGAAGGAGCCACATTGAGACTGGTAAGAAGGGCAGAGATGCCAAAAGGGCTGGCCTCACTCCCGTGGGTGATGGCTGAAATTCTGGCGGGATACTTAAGCTGCACAGGTTTCCCCTGAGAAGTGTGGTCTTAACCCCATGCTGGGCTCCCCAGCCCAGAGCACTAGAGCCAGGAAGAGGCGCCTGTACAACATATGGCTACACAAATCAGCATGGATTAAGCCTGCCAGAGAGAGACAGGTATCAGCTAAAAACCCAGGTGGTTTTTTAAAGGGCCATTGCACAAAATTTTGTTCATAGCCACTCGCCCTGGGCTCTGGCCAGAAGGAGGGTGGAGCAGAATAAAGTCATGTGAGGACACACTGGGATTTGTGGCTCTGGGGAGAGAGCTGAAGGGACAACTGCCAGGATCCCTGTGCTGAGTCACTCTCCCACACCACAGATGCCATCTTTCTTGGGTGGTGCACTCCTCTCCTTATGGCATCAGCCTAGAGTAAAAAAATAGCCCCACCCTCTGACTCCCTGTTGTCCCACCCTGTGGAGCGAAAGCCCTGCAGAGGAGTCAGCTTCCTGGGCCCTGGGTTTAGAGACTGGGAAGACTCAGTGTGTGACAGTGACTGAGTTGTGTGGCTCTGGGGTGGGGTGCCATTCCCCTAACTTTCCCACAAGCTTGACCAGGGCAGCCCCATACAGGAGATCCACTAGCCCTACCCTCCAGATTCCTGGAAGCCCATCTCTGCTGAACTTGGGCTCTCCATGAGGTCTGGGCAGAATCCAAGACAAACTGAGTTGTGTGACTCTAGGACAGGCCCCATATTTCTCTTGCATGTCACACTGGTGTAGAGCTCTCCCTTCACGTGGCCAAATATTGTTCTGTTTGGGCCTGATAAACTCTGCTGGCCTCACCCTGACAACTCTCTGAGACCCCGCCCCATTGCAAAGGTCGACAGGCATCAGGCCTGTGACAACTAGTTTTGGTGTGTCCCGGAAGTTTTGCTTAGTGGCCTCAGCCCCAGCACTGTCATTGGGTCTGAACCTATATCAATCTGGTGAACACCACTTGCCCCTACCTGGTGACTCACTGAGAACCTGCTTCATGCCACTCATGTACTGCCAGAGGCTCCTTCAATGACTGAGCTTAGTAGGCAGCCAGTGAGTGCAGGCAGATCTCAGGGTGATTTGGGCCTTTTGCTGACCTTCCTCTAGGCTTGGTGCTGGTGGAAGCTGGCCTTATTTAGCAGCTAGGTCTTTTCTCTTCACACCTGAGCCCAGCAAAGGCAGCTACAAACTGTGGGTTTCTTAGTAGCTCCAAATAGGTTGCCCAGGGCCAGTCAGAGGCAACGTCTGACATTGATCTGCACCAGAATCCCTCCCAAAGGCCCCATAACAAACACATCCAGTGGTGAACTTCAGAAAACATCATAGCAGGACCCAATTAGCTTCATAAGCAGCACATCCATAGCGCAATCTCAGCAGGCACCAGACCCTATTGAGGTTTGGCTTCTTCCAGCTTAGAGCTGGGGGAAGATCTGTAAAAGGATCAAGGGTTCCTGAGTTCTGCCTCCACTTACCAGCTACTCCGCCTTTCCCTGAGGTTGCCTAGTCCTTCAGAGCCTTCCAAAGAGAGACTGTAGGATGAGCCCAGGCTAGCTAAGATAGGGCTAGTGGGTCCCATACTTGGGAATCATGGAGTCAGGCACTCAATGGGGGAAAGCAGACCCTGCTTCAAAATCAAAACCCTCAGTCTCTGCCAGAGTCTCCAGCTCTAGTTCACCCTAGTGCGGCTTGCTATAGGTTCAGGTTGAATACAGCCAGCTATCCCCTCTGCAGAAACAAGCTCAGCCTGGGCTCATGGAGAATAGATCTAAAGTCTTTCATTGGGGATGATGCTGGCCCAGCCTGCAGGAGGGGGCTAAGCACTTCATCTCAGTTGAGATAATAGCCAATGAGGGACTCACACTCTGAATGTTCCAGCTCTGAGAAGCTCTTCCCCTACAGAACTGAACTCAGTGGGGCAGGGTACCTGGGGCTTGGCAGGACAGATCCATTGTGTCTCCCACTGGGGATGGTGCCCACAAGCCTGTAGGAAGGGGGCAGGCACTTCTTCCCTTTTCTGGGGTAGTGTGGGCTGAGCTTGCAGAGGAGATAGAAGACCCCCTCACGATGTAGCCACATATCCCAGCTCCCACCTGCCTGATTCCTGGACAAAAGCTTCCTCAGGAAACACTCTCCAAAAATTCCAGCTCTGCATGGCACTCTGGTCCCCTTGTGTGGCTAAACTCACCAGGACAGGGTCAGTCAAGTGAATCAACATGTGGGGGTGGGGTTGCTGGTTGTATGCTCAAGGTGGGTGAGACCAGTCCCCTTTCCAAAGCCACGCAGTTTAGTCTCTGAGTTTCCTCCTAGAGCCTCCCCAGAAAAAGAGGGCACCAAAGGGCACTACGGAGTGCAGGCAGTAGACCTCTTCACAGGACCCAAGCACGGCAGAGGGGCCTCTCCAGCAGTCAGGAACCGGGCAGTGCACTCCCCAGGCTTGTGCTATAACAATAGGAGTTCTTGTCCCTGGGAAGGTGGTATCTGGATCTCCAAGGTGGGCTGAATCCCCACTGATTTTCACCACCAGATGCTATGTAGTCTTTTCTTCTCATCTCTGTTTCTCTAGGTTGGGGATCCCTGCATGGGGTTGAGATCCCACACTCCTCAGGGGAGGGAGTTTTGCAGCTGCAATATCCCTCTGGCTTCTCAACTGTTACACCTGGTTGTGGACTTTGGAGGAGGGGGGCAGAGAGGGGGCTAGCCCTTTTTGCATCTCTGCCCTTCTTCCCAGTCTCTATATGGATTCTTTTGTAAATCCTTGGTTACAATATTTCAGTTCAGATACCCTTCAGTTGGTTATTCAGGTTGAGTGCTTTATAATTTAGCTGGTTTGTAATTTAAATGGTTTGGGGCTTGGAGCAGGTGAGTGTAGCTTTTACCTACTCTGCAGCCACCTTGGAATTCATAATTGAGTCTTGACTGCTGTTGGTCCGTCCATGTGTGAGGCTGACCCTTAGGCTAGCTGACTGTGAGGATCAACCTTAACCACAGCATATGAGCTGCTGTGCAGATGCTGACCACACAAAGTAGAATTTGCCTCAATAGGGATTATCTCCACCCATTAAAATGCCCCAAACATTCAAGCCTCAACTACAATGGTGGAGGGAATACATAACTCACAAGAAACATTCCTGGAGTGCTTAGCTGATCTGGGAGATTGTACCACTGAACCCAACAAGACACCTTCATCACAAAACCATCATAATAATTTTGGGAGTCATAGCAGATCTACCTAATACACAGAGGCAAAAAGGGGAGACAAAAAATCACCTCAAACAAAAGAACAAGAGAAATCCTGAGAAAAATGATTAAATGAAATGGAAGCATGAAAATACCAGATGCAGAGTTTATAACAATGGTAATAAGGATGCTCAAGGACCTTAAAAGAAGAATGGATGATCTCAGTGAGAAATTAAACAAAGAGAGAGTAAGCATTAAAAAGGACATAGAAACCATGAAAAAGAACCTGTCAGAACTGAAGAATACAATATCTGAAATTAAGAACACATTAGAAGTAAACAATACCAGGACAGATGAAGCAGAGAATAAGATAACAGTAAGTACCCAGGCAGGACATGAAAAGGAAAAGAGAATTAAGAGAAATAAGGAAAGTGTGAGGGATCTCTGTTACAGGAAGCATAACAACATCTGCATCATAGGGGTACCAGAAGGAGAAGAGAGTGAACAGGGATAGAGAACCTGTTTGAAGAAATAATGGCAGAGACTTCCCTAACCTGGTGAAGAAAAAAGTCATACAAGTTTAGAAAGCACAGAGGTGAACCCAAAGAGACCCACACCAAGACACATCATAATTAAAATGGCAAAGGTTAAAGACAAAGGGAGAATGTTAAAGGCAGCAGGGGAGAGACAGTTAGTTCCTACAAGGGAGTTCCCATAAGGCTGTCAGCTGATTTCTCAACAGAAATACTTCAGGCCAGAAGGGATTGGCTCAAAGTATTCAAAATGATTTAAAAAAAAAAAAAGAAATGAAAAGAAAAGACATGCAACCAAGACTACTCTACCCAGCAAGGCTATCATTTAAAATTGAAGGCAAAATAAAGAGCTTCTCAGAAAAAAAATGGCTAGAGTTCATTACCACCAAACCAGTATTGCAAGAAATGTTAAAGGGACTGCTTTAACAAGAAGAAATAGAGAGAGAAAGAAACATAGGTATAAAAATTTGACAATAAATAAGTACCTATCAATAACAACCTTAAACATAAATGGATTAAATGCTCCAATCAAAAGATATAGGGTAGCTGAATGGGTAAGAAAACATGATTCATACATATGCTGTATAAAAGAGACCCACATCAGAACAAACAATCCAAATAAAAAATCAACAAAGGACCTGAAATGACATTTCTCCAAAAAGGACATACATGGCCAATACACATATGAAAAGATGCTCAATGCCATTAATCATCAGAGAAATGCAAATTAAAACTACAATGAGCTATCACATCACACCTGTCATCAATAAATCAGCAAACAAATGTTGGTGAGTATGTGGAGGAAAGGAACCCTCATTCACTATTGGTGGGAATGTAGACTGGGGCAGCCACTGCAGAAAACAGTATAGTGTTTCCTCAAAAAATAAAAAATGGAACTGCCTTATGATCCAGTGATTCTACTTCTGGGACTATATCCAAAGAAACCTGAAACACTAATTTGAAAGAATATATGCACCCCTACATTCATTACAAGGTTATTTACAATTTCTGTCAAGCCTAATTGCACATTAAATTATATATATCAACATCTGGAGAAGTGTTATTCCAAAAATTATTCTTTAAATTATATTTAAAAATCTGTATTTAAAATATTTGTTTTGTTCTATTAGTTTGGATTGACTCTCTGGGGGCTTTAATTTTGTAGAGTTTCTTTGCCTATTTACTATCATTTTCTCCAACATTAAAAACTTTTTGATATCAATTTTGCTCATTTCCCCACCTTTTAAAAATTTTACTATCTTTTCATTAGTGTGTTATTCACTCCTGGTTCTTTCCAATTTCATCTTCATGTATGTTGATGACTTTTTTTCACATTTTATCAATCTTGCTCTTCACTAAGCTCTTCTTTTTATGCTTGTGCTTTTCATTTATAGAAGTGCATCATTAAGTTTTACAATGTATGGCAAAATATTTAGTTCTAACTTTTATCTATTCTGTGGTATCATTTTTCTGGAGAGGGTCCTTCATCTGCCATTTGTTTTTCCCATTCCTTTCCTCCTCCCTCTTTTTTTTGGGGGGGGAGGTACTTTGACCTGTTTTGTGGTATTGAATTTTGTTTATCTCCTAATTTCACCATTGAAAGTGGAATTTTAAAGGAATTTGTGATGTTTGTTCTCCTTATTGCTTTGGGATGCCTTCCATGAAGAGAAGGGGGAAGTGCTGACTTGATGCTGCCATCTTCAATCCAGAAGTCATCCAGCATATTCTCCAACTTTTTATCTTGAAAAATTTGAAACTTAAGAAATGCAAAACTATCACAATGAAATACCCTTATGACTTTTACTTAGATTCACCAGTTTTCAATGTTATGAAAATAAGTTGCAGACTCTGCTAACAAAAAAAAATAAAAATAAAAAAGCAAATCAAAAGCATTTAAATATTTATAATTATTACTATTTATGCCTATGCATAGTTTATGATCTCAGACACAGACTCTGTGACAAGGGTTCTGGTGCAAGCAAGTTATTGGGAGGATCAAGGAACATGGCTTGGAGAGGGAAGAGCTGATACATAGAAGAAAAGGTAGCCAATGTAAGATGCAGCATCAAGCCAGCTACCAAGGGTGGGTGACTTTATCATAATCCTATGGAAACTCTAGGAAAAAAGTACAGAACACATGCATCAGAATTATCCCAGCTAAAGATGGGTGTGGAGGGAATTTGTGGCTTTTATTAACTCTCTCCCCCCAGTCATTGGTTAAGGAGTTTCCCTGAGGGGGTATCAATTATGGCCCTCTGTGTGTGGGCAAAGTGTGTCCTGGCAGCCCTTCAACTAAGACACAGTTGCTGGCTGATGAAAGACAGGCTGATGTGTAGGGAACACCAATAGTTTTTTAACAGATATATAACACACTTGAACAAGAAGTTAGAAATAAAACTGCTTAGAACAATGTACTTATGAAATTACTAAAATAAGAGACATATAACAAGTAAAGAGAATCTTGGTAGGAGTAATTAT
This sequence comes from Furipterus horrens, assembly GCF_987537825.1. Lineage (NCBI taxonomy): Eukaryota > Metazoa > Chordata > Mammalia > Chiroptera > Furipteridae > Furipterus > Furipterus horrens. Next base: position 154,747,149 of record NW_028327173.1, read on the forward strand.
GATTGAGATTAGCTGTCATCATATAAATGTTTTTTCTCTTATTATATTGGCTAAAACCCGAAGTAAAAAGGTTTGTGTGAACAGATTCTTATTTAATCTTGTATCTGAATGATATTTCAACTGGTATATAGTTTGGTTTAATATAATTTTGTTCAGACATTTGTAGATATTTTGACTCTTTTTAGTGTGTCACATTAAGTATGATGTTCTGCAGGTGTGGTGTGTTGCCCTATATGAAATTAATGAAGTGTTCCTATGAGTCTTAAAAACTAAATTTATTTCATTTTTATTAAGAACAAATATTAAAGCATGTTAAATATGTTTCTTGGTATCTAGTAAAATGATCATATTATGTCATTTAATTTTAGATCTGTCTTTTGCAAACAGCATATAGCTGAATTTTAATTTCTATATATGTATGTTTAATTTTAACCATTACTTAGGATCTGTCTTTTAATACAAAAATTTAACAATTAGTTTTTTCATTACCATTTTAGAGAGAGAGAGAGAGGAAAAGAGAGAGAAACATTGATGTGTATGCTCTGTATGCTCCAGGGCCAGGGATAGAATCTACAACCTAGGTATGTGCCCTGACTGGGAATTGAACCCACAACCTTTCAGTTATGGGATGACACTCCAACCAACTGAAACACATTGGCCAGGGAAAAATGTATCACATTCTTACTTACTATGATGACTAACCTGTTTGAAATTATTTTTCCATCTTCCTTTAGTTTTTCTTCCTCTTTCAACAAAACTTTTCAGCCATTTCTATTTTACTTTCTTTTTGATTGCTTTCTTTTACTATTTTCTTCATCTGCTTTGGAAGTTAAGAATTCCACTTCTATTCTTCTAGGGGTTAATATAAAATATTTAGCTTATTTTTATCAACACCTAGAACATATTTATATATCTATTCTCTCACTGAATTAATAATCTCAGCAAATTAATTTTTCCTCCTCCTAAACTTCTGTTACCACCTCCAATGTTTTAATAATTTGGGATTTTGATTTATGATTGTAAAAATATTTTTAAGATTGAAATTTAAATATATGTTTAACCTATTTTTTAGTCCCCATTGTTCCCCCCTCATTAGCACTAATTTATGTGTGTATCTGTGCATGTATTTATTTATTTTTAATTTTCTTTTTCCCTCACTTGACGACATTTTTTCATTGCTTTTTAGAGAGAAAGGAAAGAGGAAGGGAGAGAAACATTAATGTGAGAGAAAGCATCAGTTGGTTGCTTCCCAAGTGCACTGGGCCCAGGGATTGTATATACCCTGACTGGGGATTGACCCGCCACCCAGGTATATGACCTACTGGCAATCAAATCTGTAACCCTTCAATTATAGGATGGCACCCCAACCAAATGAGCCACACTGGCCAATATGTGTGTTCATTTATTTATGAGGCATACTATACATGACCTATGTTTTAGCCTTTTGGGGGTAAGTTCTATGAATTTTGACAAAAGCATACAGTTGTGTAACCACTTCCACAATAAAGATATACACCAACTCTATTACTGTGGTGTTGTCTCAGAGACTGTTTATACTATCCTCATTTTTTAAATTCCTTTTTGTTCTTGTTTTTCTGATTGCTTGTTTCTTGCTTCCTTATGTTCCAAATCACTGATTTGATTCTTGGCTTCATCCACTCTACAGTTGTTTCCCTATAAATTGTTCTTTACTTCAATTAGTGTATCCTTTGTTTCTGACTGGATCTTTATTACGCTGCTGAGGACCTCACTAAGTTCTTTGAATATCCTTATAACCAGTGTTTTAAACTCTGCATCTTATAGATTGCTTATCTCCATTTTGTTTAGCTCTTTTTCTGGAGTTTTAATCTATTCTTTCATTTGGGCCATGTTTCTTTGTCTCCTTGTTTTGGCAGCCTCCCTGTGTTTGTTTCTATGTATTAGGTAGAGCTGCTTTGACTCCATGTCTTGGTAGTGTGGCCTAATGTAGTAGGTGTCCTATAGAGTTAAGTGGCACAGCCTCTCCTATCACCCAAGCTGGGTACTTGCGGTGTACCCTTTCTGTGGGCTGAGTACACCTTCCTCTTGTAGTTGAGCCTTGGTTGCTCTTGGAAGATCAATGGGAGGGATTTACCTATGCTAGTCAGCTTCAAAGACTAGCTGTGAGCACTGACTACCACCCTCTGCCCTCTGTGGAGGGCCAGCTGTGCAGGGGTAGGGTGGTGCTGCTCTGACATGGTCTGTAGCTGTCCACTGGGGATGCTGGTCTTCGGGTTTCCCAGGTGATGCAGGCCAAGGTCAGCCCCTTACCTGTGTTTTGCCTGGGACCACCCTGCCTGAGCTATAAAGCAATCTGAGATGACTGCTACTTGTGCTGGGTTTGGAAATTCCCAGGCAAAGCCAAGCTATGAATCTAGGTTCGCTACTGCTAGTACTGAGCCTGGGGCTCACTGGGGCCAGCTGTTGCTCGTTTGATAGGATTTAGGAAGTTGGGAAGCATTAGCAAAGACCAGCCATTCATAAGGAAAAGCAGCTTGGGTGGGCCTGTAAGTTGGGTGTGGTGGAGGCTCTGGTAATCTCCAAGACAGGTCAAACAGTGTTAGCCAGATTGATGAAATTTCATATATGGCACTAGCTTTCCTGCTCTGTGGGAGGTTTTAGCACAGTGACAATGGCCTCTGCTGGCCTTGATGCTAGGCACTTCAGTTTCTTCCAGTATGTTGGTGCTTTTCAACTGCTGCCCTAGTGCTGGAGCTCAGAGGGAGTGAGTCTGAGTAGGTGAGTCCAGTTGTAGGTTCTGCTTGGGACTCCAAAAGTTTCTTCTACTGACTCAATCCCCGCTGGTTTTTGCAGCCAGAAGTTGTGGGGACTTATCTTCCTGGCACTGGAACCATGGGTGGGGGTGCCTATTGTGCAGCTGGAACTCCTTGCTCCTGAGATATCCCTCCTGAATTTTTATCTTCCTCACATGGGTGTGGGACTAGCCCATTCTGTGTCTGTGCCCCTCCTGCCAGTCATATTAATGTGGTTTCTTTAATTCTGTGGTTGTCAGACTTCCATTCCACTCAATTTCTGACAGTTCTGAGTGATGGTTGTTCTAGATTTTTGTTGTAATTTTGATGTGGTTGTATAAAGAGATGAGTTATGTCTGTCTATGCCACCATCTTGACCAGAAGTTGATTCCTTTATCAATAATTTAAATACCATTTAAAATTTAGTCTTTAATTGTCCCTTTAGTTCCTAAGAACTAGAATTATCCTCTTTACTTTTATTTATCCAAGGCAAAAATTTAAAAAAAGATTGTTATACTAATAAACTAGCCTTTATCCCCAATAATCATATATGCTAAAATCCTCAACAAAATATTAGAAAACAAAATACAGCAATGCATCAAAAAGATCATACATCATGATCAAGTACGATTTATTCCAGAAATGCAAGGTTGGTACAACATTTGCAAATCAACAAATGTGATTCACCACATGAACAAAATGAAGGATAAAAACTACATGATCATATCATAGATGTATAAAAGTATTTGATAAAATCCAGCACCCACTTATGATCAAAACTCTCAGCAAAGTGGGAAGAGAGGGAACACACCTAAATATAATAAAAGCTTTTTATCACAAACCCACTGCAAGCATCATACTCAATGGGCAAAAATTACAAGCATTTCCCTTAATATCAGGAACAAGACAGGGATGTCCTCTTTCACTCCTCTTATTTAACATAGTACTGGAAGCCCCAGGCACAGCAATCTGACAAGAAGAAAGAAAGAAAAGGCATCCAAATTGGAAAGGAAGAAGTAAAGCAGACTTTATTTGCAGATGACATGATACTGTACATAGAGAACCCCAAAGATTCCAGTAAGAAAGGACTAGAACTGATAAATAAACTCAGCAAGGTAGCCTGATACAAAATTAATACCCAGAAATCAGTTGCATTTTTATATGGCAATAACTAACTAACAAAAAGTGAAATTAAGAAACAAATTCCATTCACAATTGCTTCAAAAAGAATAAAATACCTAGGAATAAACCTAATCAAGGATGCAGAAGACCTATACTCAGAAAATGATAAGCAGCAGAAGAAATATAAGAAGATACAAATAAGTGGAAGCATATACAATGTTCATGGATAGGAGGTATTAACATCATTAAAATGTCCACACTACCAACAGCAGTCTATAGATTCAACATGATTTCTATCAAGATTCTAATGCCGTGTTTCTCAGAACTAGAACAAATGTTTCAAAAACTTATATGGAATCACAAAGGGTCTCAAGTAGCAACAGCGATCCTGGGAAAAAACAAAGTTGGAGGAATCATGCTACATAATATCAAAGTATATTATAAGGTCATAGTAACCAAAACAGGATGGTACTGTCATAAAAACAGACAGACAGATCAGCGGAACAGAATAGCCTAGAAATAAATGCACGCCTTTATAGTGGAAGCAAGCTAAAGATAGTGTAATAACTAAATGGTTTTGGGTTAATTGGAAGATATATAGAAAAATGAAACTAGACCACCTTCTTACACCACACAGAAGAATAAATTCAAAATGGATCAAAGACTTAAATGTTAGACCCGAAAACATACAAATTCTAGAAGAAAACATAGGCAGCAAAATCTTGGACATTGCTTGTAGCAATTTTTTATCAGATATATCTCCCCAGCAAGGGAAACAAAAGAAACAACAACAACAACAACAAATGGGACTATATCAAATGAAAAAACGTTTGCACAGCAAAGGATATCATTAACAAAATAAAAAGACAACCCACAAAATGGCAGAACATATTCACTGATACATCTGATAAGGGGTTAATATACAAAATTTATAAAGTATTTATAAAAGTCAACATCAAAAAATAAAACAAACAACCCAATTAAAAAATGGGAAAAGGATATGAATAGACACTTAACTAAAGAGGATATATACATGACCAATAGACATCTGAAAGGATTCTCGATGTCACTAATCATCAGAGAAATATAAATTAAAACCATAATGAGATACCATCTCATATCTGTCAGAATGGCTATCATCAATAAATCAACAAACAACAAGTGCTGGAGAGGATGTGAAGAAAAAGAACTCTTTTGCACTGTTGGCGGGAATGTAGACTGGTGCAGCCACTGTGGAAAGCAGTATGGAGATATGTCAAAAAATTAAAAATGGATCTGCCCTTTGAACCAGTGATCCCACTTCTGGGAATGTATCTGAAGGAACCCAAAATACTAATCCAAAAGAACATAAGCACCCCCATGTTTATTGCACCATTATTTACAATCTCCAAGATATGGAAGCAGCCCAACTGTCCATCAATAGATGAGTGGGTAAAACAACTATGGGGCATTATTGCAATGGCATACTAGTTGGCTTAAAAAAGAAGAAAGTTTTACCCTTTGTGACACTATGGATGGACCTGGAGAACATTATATTAAGTGAAATAAGCCAGTCAGAGAAAGACAAATACCATATGATATCACTCATATGTAGAATCTAATGAACAAACTGAACTAACAAGGAAAATGGGGACAGACCCATAGGTGGAGAGCAGATAACAGCTTATGGGGGTGGTAGTGTGGTTATGGGGTAGAGAGACTGAGCAAAAAGGTAAAAGGACTCAAGGTCATGCACAACAGTGTGGTGATTACTGGGTGGAGGGGGGTGTAAGGAGACTAAATGGTAATGGAAAAATACAATAAAGATTAAATTTGACTTCCGGCCAAGATGAGGGCGTAGACAGACACACTGCATCTCCCTCCACAACTAAGAAGGAATACAACTACTTCAAACCTAAAGACAACCAGAAGTTCTAGAAAATCAAACTGCATGGAAGTCCAGCAAACAAAGATATAAAGAAGAAATACTCATCCAGACAGGCAGGAGGGGCAGAGCAGGGGCGGAGAGGATGCGGTGTGGTGGTGGCAGGCCAGTGGAAAAGTGAAGTCACATGTTTTAAAAAGTCAGGAGGGACACCTGGGGAGCCTTCCCACCTCCTCCTCACCAGACCTCACAGCTCATGGTCCCAGCACCGGGGAAAATCAAACCTCATTGCTTCTGACTGTGCAAACAAGTGGGGTTTGGGGTATAGGCAGACACTGCTGGTTTCAGCAGAGTCCACTTGTTTAAAGGGCCCCCAGGATCCTGGAACGTCCGCAGACCCACCCACTCTGGGAACGATGGCCAGGGCAGCAACTAGAGGGGCACCAGTACAGGGCAGAAGTGGGAGAGGTGCCTGGAAAGGGGGCGAGTGATGGGCAGGTGGCATTTTTCCCTCTTGGACCCCTCCCCCCCACACAGCGCCTCAACATGGTGAAACAGGTCACCCTGTACTGACGAATCCCTAAGGCTCCACCCCTTACAACATAACAAGGGCCATAGCTCTACCTAGGATGTGGAGGCAAACATACACAGGAGCCTGTCAGAATGAGGAGACAGAGAAGTGTGGCCCAAAAGGGGAAATGGGAGAACTAAGAGACGAGGAGATAGCCAACCTAACAGATGAGGAGATAGACAATCTAACAGACGCAGAATTCAAAACACTGATGATAAAGATGCTCACAGGCTTGACAGATATGCTTGAGTATGGCAGACGCATAGGGAAGAAGTGAAGACTATGCTAAGTGAAATGAAGGAAAATCCACACAAAACCAATGGTGAAGGGAAGGGAACTGGGGTTCAAAACAATGATTTGGAACATAAGGAAGAAAAAAAACAGTCAACCAGTGCAGAATGAGGAAGCAAGAATTGAAAAAAACGAGGAAAACTTCCCAAATTTTGTGAAGGAGATGGACATACAGGTCTGGGAAACACGGATGGTCCCTGATGAGCTGGACCCAGAGGGGACCACACCAGGACATATCATAATTGAGATGCCAAAGGTGAAAGATAAAGACAGAGTCCTGGGGGCAGCAAGAGAGAGGCAGAGAGTTGCCTACAGGGTGGTGCCTATAGGACTATCAGCTAATTTCTCAGAGGACACTTTGCAGGCAGGAAGGGACTAGCAAGCAGTATTCAATGTGATGAAAGGCAACCCCCAACCAGGATTACTCTATCCAGCAAAGCTATCATTTGCAATGGAAGGGCAGATGAAGTGCTTTCCAGACAAGGTGAAGCTAAAGGAGCCTATTATTATATGAAATGTCAAAGGAACTTAAGAAAAAGAAGATCAAAACTATGAACACTAAAATGACAACAAACTATCAACAACTGAATCTAAAAAATAAAAACAAAATTCAACTAAGCAAACCAGAATAGGAACAGAATCAGAGGTATGGGGATCATTTGGAGGGTTATCATATGGGAGGGGGAAGGAGGAGAAATGGAGATATGGTGCAGGGATTAAGAAGCATAATCAGTTGGTATAAAATAGACAGGGGGAAGTTAAGAATAACATAGGAAAAGGTGAAGCCAAAGAACTTATATGCATGACTCATGGACATGAACTAAGGGGGGTGGGATTGCTGGAGGGAAGGAAGGTACTGGGCGGAGGGGAGCAAAAAGGGAAAAAAAATTCAAACTATTGTAACAACATAATCTATAAAATATACTTTAAAAAGATTAAATTTAAAAAAGAATGATTAAAAAGAAAAAATAAAGCTAATAAACTAAAAATTAAACCAATTTTGTTAACATTAATACCCATGAGACATTAAAAAATTGTTATTGCTAGTTTTATTCCTCATTTTGTTGCTTTGTCATGTAGACAATGTATATGGAACCAACGGATGACAATTTAAAGCAAAGACTATAAAAACCTTAATTACACAAGCTCTGTATTATTTTTCATAATGTTCTCCTGGGGGTTAGGCAAAACTCTCTTCATACCCATTATAACACTTTTCAATTGTTATAGAGTGCCAGTAGGTTGTGAAAACCAGTTACTAACAGCACTTAATCAATGAATCTGATTCTTTGCTAAAATTAAGCATTAATTTAAGGGGAATTAAGGCAATAAAGGATAAATTATACATAACTTCACTATATAGTAATTTCCAATTTGAAAAAAATAATTGACAAGTTCTCGATGTAGGTCTAAAGTTGCACAGTAATTCAGTAAGTTAATAATATAATTTGAAGAACTTTAATTTTAGATTAGCATTTCAGAGAACTTTTCATAAATATAAAATTAAACAAAACATAAATTTTTATTGGCTAAGAGACACAATGAGTCAATTATATTTGTAAACTGATATATTTATGTAGTTGAGTCACAGACACACCACAGTTTTGAGCATATGACTCAGACTTTGTATCTTATATACAGTTAGTTTTAAAATGTTAGGGCATCATTCCAAGAGTAAGCACAAAGTTTATATAATGGATTATTTATAGGGACCACGGCCTTGCTCAATTACTTTTGGGATTTTACTTCAGAGTTTAAACTACTGTCTTTGACGGGGTCTATTGGATTTGGAGCAGACACGCCTGTACTCCAACTTCCTATTACACTTAGAATAAACCCAAACTCTTATAACCATGACCTTCAAAGTTCTTTATGATCTGGTTCCTGCTTGTTTTTTCAGTTTCATTTATCTCTACTACCTCCTCACTGCTTGTGTACTCCATTCACATTGGCCTTCTTTCAGTTCTTGCAACACACCAAGTCTTTCCTGTTCCTGGAAGCTGATAACTTACCTCCTCAGATAGGTCTTTCCTATTTAAAGTAGGTGCCTCTATCCATTTACCTCTCCATCTCCTATTTCTTTGAACACCTTCTTTGTATCCTAACATCTCCACCCAACTCTCTACTCACATCACAGATCTACGAGTTTATGTTTGTTCTCTCACCGAATGCATGCTCTATAAGGGTAGAGATCACTTCCAGAATATTCAGCACTGCATTTCCAGAAGTCTAGGACAACATCTGGCACCAAGTAGCTATTTGATAAATATTAGTTTAGTGGATGAATCCAGGCCATAAGTACTATTGGTTGTATGGTATGATCCAATGCTGAGACTAAATTTATGAAATGGGATTGACAAAAGATGAGATGAAGATAGATCTGTAGTGTGACGACAGCTGTGGGAATGTAGTGGAAATAAATCTTGGACCACACTCACAAATATGCAAGAAGTTACATATAAACTTATGCTTATAACTTGACCTAGCTTCAACTTTGAGAATTTCACCCCCTGCCTCCAGTTGTGGAAAACTTAACCTCAATTATTTTTGGGTTTCCCTGCTGTGCTTTAAGATGGGCTAAGGTTCAGGGGTTTGATTTAGGACCAAGGTAAGGGCCTCTGGTTGTTGATTCATTTGTCTATTTTGGGTACTTCTGGGGGTCTTCACTGACTGCTCACGCAGTTCCTCCAGGTCTGGGCTCCCTGCTACTTCCAGATTTCTTTTAAAATGTGGGAAGTCTTTATGAGGGGTGCTTATTGGGCCATCTATTTAGAGACAAGAGGCAGTCCTTAACTCTCTGGAGCTTTTCTACTTCTGCTACGTGCTGTGGTGTAACCAGAAATGTAGGAGCTTGACTCCCACATAGACTTTTTCCCCTAAGCTCCATTGTCTGTGGACTCTGTCTTCACTGAGCTGCTTATTAAAGACACTTTTATGCTTCCTTTTTTTTTAAAAAAGAGAATTTAGAACAACCCTTTGAAAGGGATTTAGGTTTTAGTTAAGTCAGTAGGTAGATATGGCTTTTTCTCCCACATCTTCCTTTTCCAGTTACAAAGCTTGGCTATCTTTTTGAAAATATGAAGAACAGAAAGAATAGTATAAATGAGCACAGTTTGATATTTCATAAACTTATTCTGCTAATAAGAATTAAATAAGTTGTGTCAGAATAGACGCAGAAAGTGAAATTCTGATCATGCCACTCTTTTACTTTACATACTACAATGACTTCCTATTGCTGTTAGGATGCAAATCAAACTCCTTGACCTAGCCCACCATGCCTCTCCAGCCTCGTCATGCACCATAGTCCCTCTCATTCTTTCTAACAGAGCCACACTGTTTTGTTGTTGGAAGACATGCTCTCTTTCAACACATGGCCTGTGTATTTGCACGTGTCTCCTTATCTGGTTATCTCCCAGTCACCCATCAAACTGCAGTTCTACTGGCCTTATTGTAGGGAAACTATTGTAGACACTCACACATTTTCTTTATACTACTTATCCACAATGGTCATTTTTTGTCATAAGATGAAAAATGCAAGGGATAACTATAATACAATGACATTTTCATTTGTCAGATTATCAAAATCCCCAAAGTTCAAGAATATACTATTTTGAATAAACAGGAACTATTATGTACTGTTAATGGGATTATAAAATTGCTAAAACTTCCATGGAAGGTAAGTTGGCAATATCTATCTAAATAATAAATGTATTTACCATTTGACCCAGAGAAATTCTGGAAATGAATCCTACAGATATATTTCCACAGTAAAAAAATGACACATTTATAACTTTTGTCTTTGCAGCATCTATTTTTTTTTAGTAACAGAAAAAAGACTGAAAAAAATGAAATGTTCATAATTGTAGGGGAGTAAAGTATTTGCAATATACCCATTCAACGGAGTAGAATGCAGCTGTTAAAAAAGTGAAGAAATTTCCTAAATAATAAGATGGGGAGATTTTCTATTTTTATGTAAGTAAATAATACAAAATGCAGAACATTGTGTCTGGTATGATACTTTTTGTATAAAAAGAAAAACTAAAAAGAACTATATACATATATATGTATTTAATTTGCCTGTATATGCATAAGAAACTCTGTAAAGATACTCAATAAACTAATAACAATGATTACCTATATTCTGGGGAAAGGATGGGAAATAGGAGAATGTGGAATAGGTTAGGATGTAAGAATAAAAGTAATTAAAATATTTAATGATGTTTTTTTCTACTGATTATATTATACATACTTATGAAGGTAGCATAAATTTAAAATTCATTATTTAAATGCAAAATTAATTGCACAAAAGCAATTTTCTATAATTTACCTCTTTGTGAAATAGGGATATAACAAAGGTTGCTTAGCAAATCTAAGTGGTTGATTATTACTTTAACAACTGCCCATTTTTTCATCATATTCACTGAAATAGATTCTTATACTCTTTTCACTTATACCCCCAAATCAAACTAGACAAATATTAGGCACTGTTTCCAATTAAAAACAATGTTAAGTCAATCTGGAAACATCAAAGGATACATTTCTTCAAAGTATTTTTGTATTTAGCCTATCACTTATATGTACATTAAAACGAGGGCAATAAATACTTGTCAACATTATCGCCACTAAGAACTTTAAAAAACACAGAGGGTTACCCCATCTAGAAATATGTAAGTTACTCATGGTTTCTGGAGAATTCCTCTTGAAGTATAGGTATAATAAGGGCATAAATGAATTTCTTCATTGCAGCTGGGGTAGTGAAACAGGCTGTGGGCTCATCTTTAATTTATTATTCTCCATTAAATTAAATGATTTAAATATAGTTCCTTTGTTGAGATTAATTTGTTCATTAATATTACTGGGATCATATTTTAATATCACAGAGTACCATGGCATTTAATGAACTTGAAGTGCATAGATCACAATTTCATACTTAGGTTGTTTCCAAATTTATAATTCACCTTATATAGCAGATTTTCAGAAGGCACCAAGCACTTCTTACTCTATTAAAAAAAACTATCCATTTCTTTTATTTCAGTCTTAAGTGTTTAATTAGAAAAAGTTGACTTCTAATCTGTTGGTTTTTTAATTTAAAATCTGTAGGGTCAGTGTGTGGAACAGACAGTTTTAGTAGCTCTTGAATACTTTTACATGTGAACTGACAATAATTTTCATTTCATTAAAGGGAATATCCAAGTCCTGGCAATTCTGATCCTGCTCATTATTGTTGCCTCCAAAACTAATGAAGTTATGATTCATAACGCAGTAGCATCACACTTTCTTTCCTTCTTCTCCTCCCCTTTTGGACAAATACATGATAGAATATTTTTGCAGTCATCTAGCTTTCAAGAGATGCAATTATATAAAAGGGCCCAACTCCTCTGCCTTGATAAACTTAATTTCAATATCTGGTGTTTATACAGTACCTGGATACACTTAAACTATTCAATGCTCTTGATTCTGTTCCCCAGAAGCATAGACACAGAGAAATCACATAAACTATAATCCAATTTCCTTGTCCTACTTGGTCTACATACACCACCTGGTGGTATTGTGGTGCATTTCAAGTGCACTGTGTGTGTTGCGGGGAGTGAGCACGTTTTAGGGGTAATAACACGGGAAAGAGAATTTTGATATACATTCCTAAATATTGATTTATATTAACAATGCAATTATTCTGCAACAGATATGTAATAAAACCTTAGGAAACTACTATATGTGTGCTAGAACCAGAAGTAAAAGAGAGAACAACACATGCTGGACAGTAAAATAGCTTTCTTATTTACATCAGCTAGAGCTCCTATAATTCCATCCATGAATTAACATTCAGTTAATGTGCTGATGCGTTTTTCGAGGCAAGACTCAAATACTGGTAATCAATGTAAAACCATAATCTTTACTTTTTCATTTGTAAGAATAATTTTAAGAATGTGTATCCTTTTCCTTATATCAGTAGTTAAAGTTACAAGTCACAGAATTGTAAAACCACAAGACACCATTTAAAAATTTAGGCTAATACACTAATTTTACAAATGTAGCAGCTGAGACGGGAATGTTAAGTGACTTGCCCAAGGTCATGTTGGTAATTAGTAGCCCAGCTCAAATAAGAACCCAGGTCTTCTTATTTTCAGTCTAGCAATATAAGACATAAAAATGCTACACATATAAAATGGTGAAATATTCTTGTATGAAGGCATATGCTCTTGACTCGGCTATACTGTGCTTTAGGACAGTAAGATGTGAGTTAATACAGGTCCATAGTTTTATTCTAACATTTGGAACACAAGGGAGTACTAGAAATGCATGCATCATAAAGCTATGGAAAAGATTTTCTAATTATTAAAACGTCCCTTTTATAAATGTTCAAAGGAGTATTTTTCAATTTATATACAACTGCTATGTTGTAAAGACGTTCTAAAAAGCTCCCTTTTCCCTTCTAACTGCTTTAGAATCAGAGAGCTGTTTCTCCTAGGGAGATACCCACTTGTAGAGTTAAGCATAAACCATGTTCATAGCTCCCTCTCATGACCATTGAATGAATACTATACAAGCCTCCTTTATTCTCGCTGTTGTATTCAACTAACAGCTCACTGGTTAAGTTTTAATTGCTTCCAATGAGGTCAGCAAAGGTATTTATCGAAAAGCCCTGAATAAAAGGCTCCACACACATACAAGCATACACGAACTCACACAAACAGAGAAAATCCTCTTGCCTGTTGATTTATGGAAACAATTATGATTCTGCTGGAGAATTTCTCAGCTGAGAAGTAGTTTGTAGCTACAGTAGAGAGGCTCAAGTTGCACAAGGCAGACAACAGACATGGAATTTTTGTGTATCCAGCTGTTATCAACAGAACAAGTAAGTTACTGTTATTTGTCTTTAAAAATAATGCTGAATGTTTTCTAGTAGTTTATCTCTTTCTCTGGCTTTAGTATTGAGGGGAAAAGTAAAGTTACCAGATATTTGAGCCACGTAATTATCTATAGTAATTTCGTTGTAGAACTTACATAAAGATAAGTCTGAAGTTCTCCAGAGCAATCCTGACATTTAACTTGAGAAATGTGGGCAGTTTAGGAGAAAATAGTTGATTAATCACAAATGTAAAAGCATATAATAAAGAAGTCCAGGGAAAGCATTTTTACTTTGTTAATAGCAATTTTAGAACTTAATTTAAGCCAATAGCTCTAATTGCAGGATGTTTCTTATCAAATAACAACTGGAATGAATGGTACAATCATATTCTGATTTATCTCTACCAATGCATAACCTTTATAAATCTAAATATAGAGTAGTAAAGATGTTGAAATCCTGTGAAGGCTGTTTTAAATGTACCTCCACAGTAGACAATACACTGTATGTTATGATACTCTTTACCCACTGAAAGTTAAACATACAATTTTTCATCTTCCTTTCTCCTCCTGTCCCTATTCTTAATCTCTCATTGCAAACAGAAGTCAAGTAGCAAACAACGTCACAGCAACTGAGCTTACTACAACCTGCTTTTATAAGGATATACCAGCAGAGTAAAGGAGGAATCCTGTATTGTTGTTATCAGGAGATAAAAGGATAAGGCTAACAATTTGGAAAGAGCAACTACTCTCTCTTAAATCAATCTACAATTCACAGATAGGAAGAGGTCAATGACCTAGGAGCAACTATCAACTCAAGATTTAATTTCATTATGTTATTCATGAACACTCGGAGCACTACACTATAATGCGCAAATGGATACTGACATGGATCCTGCCAACTTTGCTCTACAATTCATGCTTTCACATTATCTGTCTCGTGGGCACTATATCTTTAGCTTGCAATGACATGACTCCAGAGCAAATGGCTGCAAATGTGAACTGTTCCAGCCCTGAGCGACACACAAGAAGTTATGATTACATGGAAGGAGGGGATATAAGAGTGAGAAGACTCTTCTGTCGAACACAGTGGTATCTGAGAATTGATAAACGAGGCAAAGTCAAAGGAACACAAGAGATGAAGAACAATTACAGTAAGTAATGTTTTTTATTTACAGCACTACTAATGAATCATTACAGTCTGTGAAAGATCAATTTTCAAGTGACATGCTTTCTATTTCCTTTTTATTTTTTGAAAAAAATTAAGTATCATCTTCTAATTTCTCTAAATTTGGATGGCTGAACTATGTTACTAAAAATGTTTTAAATGTAACTCCAGAGTACACACACCACACTGTATGTATTAATATTATAATTGGAGCTGATAGCCAAGCTAATTTGAAAATATACTCTCCATGTCCTAAGTTCAAAATGCTCATAAGTTAAGCAAAATATATTTGATGTTATTCACACTGAAATATGATTTAGTATCTGCTAGCAATCTCAGTAGGAATGCTAATAGAGTACCCAGTAAATGGTCACCAAAAACTACTTATTAGTTTTAGGAACAGATAATTTATTTGGAAAAAAAAATTAGATTTTCTTTGAAAGACCATTTCTGTGATGTAAAATTAATCTGTGCTTAAAAATGCACTCAGTGACTCGTGCAATTGTGTGTAGTTATAAACCAGAAGGGAATCTGTGGCGTCCTCACTTGTTCATGTGATGATGAGCTTGCACTAGACTGCTTAATTATTTACCAAGGCAGAAAAATAGGTTCCTACCATTTTATGTATGTAAATCTTCTATGCCACAGTTCAATGTCATCTTAAGAGAAAGGCAAATGTGAAGAAAGAAATAAACGTGAGTTGAAAAAGATATTATTTCCATAACTTTCATTATTAGTAAGACTTACATTTTCCTCAAGAAACAGTTAGTCTTCTTATGTTCTAATATCAGGGTTGGATTTATCACTTAGCAGTTATAATTAATAGCCAATTTCAATAGTATTAAATTTAATAGGGTAAAATATATACCTCAACATAGACATTTGAATTTTGAAATTCCTGAGTGAAAATAAACCTTGTTTGTGTTACTAGTACTTGAACAATGTTATTGCTATATCATCTTATAATATTATGTGTTAAAGTCAATTGAAAAACAATGCATGGGGATGATAGTCTACACATTTGTCTAGGACAGTGCCAGGCTTGCCTGGTAAATATTTGAAACTTTTGTTACTTGTTCTAATGAATGGCTTTCAGGCTTCTTAGCTAATAATTTAACTATAATTAATATAGAATGTTAAGGAAATGTTAATGGATTGTTAACAGTTATGGTTTTATAATTACTGTTGTTAATAACATTACCATGTTATTCTTAGAATATTGTTCTGATTATGCTAAAGTTTAGCTAAGGAAATAACTATTCAGAGGAAAGTTTTGTGGTTGCCCACTTTTATGTGAGCAACAGAATTTGGCTTATAATCAATTCATTTAAAAGTTGTTGAGATTTATCATGGACAGAGTCCAGGTGGAAATTCTAACACACAGGTCTAGTCCTTGCCTGAGAATGACTTTGAAACAGTTTCTTACTTTCTCCGATTCTCAATTTTTCATCTGTAAAGTGTGGGATATATACAGATGATTTCCAATATATCTTCTAATTCATACATTCTATTTTATTCTAAACCACAGAAATTATATAACATAAGTGTGGAAAATCTAAGGACTCATAATCATCACACACATTGAACGAGATGAAAGTAATATTATCTCAATAAAAATGAGCTGTCAGAACTAATTTAAAATTGTAGTAATAAGGTTATGAAACCCAAACGCTGTAGAATTCTTCTACATGCTGACTAATTTCTTTCGAATGCTTTTCAAATAATAAAACTGAAAAATTAGATGTTAAATCCAGTAAAAGTGAATAACATGTATAATTATGTGGGATCAAAACTATCTACAATTGGAACACATTCACACATGTAAGATTTATTTATGTTCAAATTTCTTAAAATCACGAAACATGGGCATTTGTAAATATACACAAAATGCTAAAGCTATTTTGTAGTTTGAAATAAAATTTACCATGAACCTTGAGTAACCATAAAGCCAATTTGCTAAGCCATTTATCTTCTAACACTAACTAATTCTACAGTAAGAAAGAAAGACATAAAGAAAGGAAGGAAAGAAAGGAGGAAGGAAGGAAAGAACCTCAGGATATTAATGGGTCTTGAAGGACTGCTTACTTCACCAGTAATAAGCATAGCTCCTGATAAGAATGCAGGTTATATGATATTGTTAAGATAATGAATTGGCGTGAGTAGGGGCAGTGGAAAATCTGGGTGTATATTTCTGCTTTCAGAAGGTGTTGGGCTGGAATAGGTGAATAAAAGGGCTAAAGGAAGAGAAGGGGACTGGTAGGGAGATGGCTATGATAGCTCATGTCCCACATCTTTAGGTAATTTAAAAAATTACTGCCCTGGCCAGGTAGCTCAGTTGGTTAGAATGTCGTACTGATACACCAAGGTTGCTGGTTTGATCCCTGGTCAGGACACATACAAGAGTCAACCAATGAGTGTGTAAATAAATGGAACAACAAAATTGATGTTTCTCTCTCTGTCTCTGTTCTACCCTCTCTCTCAAAACAACAACAACAACAACAACAAAAAAAAACACCAAAGAAAACCCCCCAAAAACATAATAATAATCAATTTAAAAATTACTTAAGCTACCCTTGCTTGTGAAGATCTCACTTCAGTCTTATCTTAAATATAGTGTTGTCTTGTAAAATATTTTAAATTTATATTAGAATGAAATAGCAGAAAAAGCATACCAAGGAACTAAACAGAAAAGACATTTGTATTAGTAGACATATAAATGAGGCCCAACTATGTAAATATAGAAACCCACAAGAGGCCAAAAGATACTGGACCACACTTATGACTCCTCAGGGAAGGAAGCTGTTACTGGAAACCTGGTGCTGAGATTGCATGCTGATATTACCAAGGAGGCAAGAAAGCCTTTCCTCTCAACTTGTTCTCTTGGGTGGCTTCACAGTTAGCCTAACAGTAGGTTTCTAAGTGATAAAACTAGAACCTAACCTGAACTAATAAAAGGATAATAAGAGCATAAAATGTCCCTCAAAAATGTAATACATATCATGTTCTCTGCAGAAAGAAAGCATTATTAATAACATCATAAAGGGACTGGCAATGGATGGTCAATACTTCCACCGCTGTTGTCAGAAATAATTCTCTCCTTGGAGACAAGGCCAGAGGGTGAATTCAGATAATTGTTGGACTAGGCAACCCATCAACAGACAGAAACAATCACTCCGCACCTGACAGAAATAACACTGCTGTTTAAGTTGGGAATTAAGGTGCCGAGTGAGAGGCGGCAGCAGTGCACTGGGCAACCGACAACCACCCCGAGAGACAGAAGTGGAAACCGGGAGCTCAGTCTCTTAGGATGCTTTCCTTGCTTTTGGCTTCCAATTACTAAAAAGTTTTGCTGTTCCCAACAATGGTCAATATCAGCCATCCCTTTTAAGGAAAAATTCTTTGTTGTCATAAACCAACAATTCAAAAAAAAAAAAAATGTATGCCTTACTTGTTATAGTTTAGCATTGTTAAGTTCCATAGCAAGAAAAGGGTTAGCCATTCTGAGAACTGGCCAATAATTTGGCAATATTCTCTTTTGGATTGTTAGACTGTGACGGGGTATGGTCTAACAATTGGCAAAAAACAAATAAACACAGTGTTGTTGGATTTGACTTTGGCTACAAAATCTTCAGCAACTCAATTGTCAACAATTCTTTGGATAAACTCCTAATCAACAATAATCTCTGCTAGTAGCTACCAAAAATACACATTACCTCTAAAAATGGTAAACTTACTTATGCTCTAAACATTCTTAGCAAGTTAACTAAAAGAATAATAATTCACATTGTCAAAATAAAAAATAAGAAATCAAGACAACCCCGCCTTCAAAAAACAGATAATGAGGAACATATCTATGGAGTTGAACCAAAATCTTAGAATTATTGACAAAATGGAATCCTGTAGAACTGATGATCTGCATTCCCTTAAGTAAATTGTCAAGGCTTTAAATTACGGAAGATGGGTAACTTTCTGTGGAACAGATTTGAAAGTATTAGCTAGTTTTTGAAAAGTCTAATATTAAAGATCATTTTTCATTCTACAGGCTTCCTCTTTTGGGGGGCTAATGAAAGTGCCTGGCACTTATAAAGAGCTAATAATTTATTACCACAGGTATATTTCTTATTTCTTTTATAAATTCTCATCTGAACTATCACCTTATTTTTTTAAATTTAATCTTTATTGTATTTTTTCCCCATTACTGTCTAATCCCTTTATACTCCCTCCCCCTTGCAATCACCACACTGTTGTCCACGAACCCTTTTTCCTTTTTGCTCAATCCCTCCACCCCCTAATGCCACCCCCAGTTTTCATCCTGCTCTCCATCTGAGTCTGTCCCAATTTTCCTTGTTAGTTCAGTTCTGAACTATCACTTCCATTTCTTTATCAACCTAGAGCATCTGAACATGTATTTTCCCTTGTTACTCTGCTGTATCACATCTCCTCAGCCTATAGCTTTAGAGCAATCAGAGATGCAAGTAACCTGGAGAGACTGAAAGAAGCCAGCTTTTAGATATAAGGAAGGGTTTTCTTTTCTAGATGTTTCCATTAATCAGCCTCGGCTAAACATTGTAATCAGCTGGGGAATTTAGAAAAATGCTAATGCCAGGTCCCACCCACAATAATTCTTATTAAATTGATTTGGGGTGCAGCCTGGGCACCAGGAATTTTTAAAGCTCACCAGATAATTCTGACATGTCACCAAAGCTGAGAATCACTGGACTAAGGGGGTCACATTAGATTACCAGGGAAACCACAGCTCAGTTAAATCAGAATCTTGAGAAGGTGGGAAGGACTGAAGTATTAACATTTGTTAAAGTTCTCTGGGGATTTTACTGTGAAGGTGATCCACTAAGTAATGGGACCAGAGGATCTAATTCAGCCTGAATCCCTTCAGGTGTCCCAAGAATGTTTTGGAACCCTTAGAAGACTCCAGAGTTAACCTGCATCCTGCAAAACTTTGAAATGGGTTTATCAGGAATGAATCTCTGAATTATGCTTTAAGGAAGTTCTGGGTCCCACTGGCCTCTGACAAATCTCAGTGGTTCCCACATTTGGCAAACTGGTGATGCCTCTAAAGCTGTTCTGTAAGAAGGCTTCTTTGGTGCCCGAATTCTTTGCAGAGGTAGTAGGTCCTGCGCCACATTCTCACAATGACAGGCAGGTCTGAATCTCTTCTGAAGGATTCAAATGGTGCTGCAGCAGAGAACGTGGAGTACAGGCATCAGTGCCAGTTGCCTAGGCACTTAGATGAGCCATCACTGACTATGAACCCAGATGGCCCCAAATTAAAGTCTCACCTCCTATTGCCACTCCACAGAGTTCAAAGGAAGTGACTGGAAAAGACAACCTCCAGTCTAGAAAACCCAGGGGGGAGGAAACTCTAAGCCTGTAGGGTCTATCCAGGTTAGTGAAAAGGATATGAAGCTAGAAGTTTGTTCTCTTTGTAAGTATGCGATTAAGAATACTAGCTTTCTTCCTCTGTATTAAATAATTTTGGGTAGTACAGTAACTTCTTTTACATCACTATGAAATACAAGACTTCTGCCTTTTAAAGTCACATATGGCACATAGAAGAAAAGGCAGAAATGTATATGTCTAAGTAATAAATAGAAAAAAACTACTTAAATGAAATAGGTTTCCATATGAATTCCTCTCCTTTCGAAACCATATCTGATCTTTCATGAAAAAAACATTTTATTAAGGTATGATTGACATACAAAAACTTGTACTTATTTAATGTATACAACTTAATGAATTTGGAGATGAATATATGTCTGTGAAATCATCAGAACAATTCTATTACTTCCAAAAGTTTCCTCATGCTCTTTTTAGTTATAACAATTATTTTTGTGATAAGAACACTTAACATAATATTTATCCTCTTAGTAAACAGTCAAGTATGCAATACAATATTATAAACTATAGGTACTACACTCTACAGTAGATCTCTTGGACTAGTTCATCTTGCATAACTGACGCTTGGTAACTGTTGACAATACCTCCATGTTTCCTACTCCCTCAGCACCTAACAACCACCATTCTACTTTGCTGTTATGAGTTTGACTATTTTAGATTCATCCTGTAAGTGGTATCATGTAGCATTTGTCCTTCTGTGTCTGGCTCATTCCACTTAGCATAAATGTCCTCTTAGTTCATATTCAATCTTTCCCCATGCAGAATTGGTTGGAAAATGAAGGTCCTCTGCCTTTTACATGTTTCTGAAAGCTGAATTAAAGAGTCACTGAATATTTAAGTTCACTAAGATTTATATCTGCATTCGAGATTTTATCTGTACCTATATTACTTAGATAAATAAACCATACCAAATTAATTAACAACAACAAAAAAATCATTCTAGTTTGCTAGTTTTGAATGGGTTTGTATAGTACTACATAAAGACAAAGGGATTAGGGTGGGAAGGAGAGAGGAAAATTGTCCTCTATCCTTGTCCAGGTAAAACTTGCATTTTAAAAGGACAATACCATTCTCAGAGGGGAAAAGGTTAATGTATACTGGGGAGAACAGGTTTTAGAGAGTCTCCACTTGCTCCAATCAACTTCCCTGCAGAAGAATGTAATGACTTCTACTGGAGTGAACATGAGTACTTGATAGAGCCATTAGCAAGTGTCCCACTAAGAATAAATAGAAAGAAAATATCTGTCTGATATTTTAAATTTAGAGTAAATTTAAATACAGAGGATTCTAATAAAACATACAATGGCTCCTAAAAATAAGGCCAATGGAATTCAATAGATTGATAACATAGTAGGAAGATATCTGAGGACAAAACAAAAACAAAATAGTATACAGAGGAGTTGAAATGATAATAATATTATTGCAGATGTTACTCAAATAGGAGGCTTGAATCTACTAGTTAAATTTGTGTCTAAAACTGTAATAATCTTGCTTATTTATCATGACAATTCCAAAACAATTTATTTTCATGATGTAAGATAAACAAGATGAAGCACATTCAAATATCCTTAAGTACCATATTTATCAGGTGCCATTAAAAGTTATTATAATACTTTCCAGTTATCTGCCTATTTGAACTTGAGATGTACTTATAGATAATGTTCATAAAGTGATTTGAGATGAAATTCAGACTCAACTCAGCCTGTAGATTTTCTCAAGGCAGCAATTCCAAACCTTGTTTCATAGAACACTAGTCCCCCCCACCCCCCCGCCAAGATATAAAATGCAGCACAGTTTCTGTGGCTAACCGACTGGGAAATATTAAGTTACATAAAGCTGAATAAGTTATTCATAGCAGAAATTCTTTAAACCTATACCATACTAACATGAATTGCAAAACCCTAAGATGAGACTATATATGGTTTTCCAAATTTATTTGACAACAGAGCAAACACAACCCTCTTACCCTCCTCACTCTCACTCCTGATTGGATAAAACATTTAAATTTCATTACATTGGAAAATGAGAGCTATGGGATATACCTGTATTGTAGTGAGGAACTAAATCCAAGCTTCCACTCAGTGGCTTGTTCCAAATAAAAAGGCTGTTGGATTGACCTGAACCGATATTTTAAGAATGACATTGAACTAAGAATTTGTGCCAAATTCAGGAGTTTGAATATGATTTTGGACTATTAGAGTAATATTTAGTGTATGGATGCTGGGCTGAAATCCAGAGATTTGCCATAGGATTTAAGCCTAGTTTAAAACTCATTCATGGTTCTGAGAAACTTTATGGAATCATTCTCCTAATCTGAAATGATGCCCAATACCTATTATTTGGGCAACCTAGAAACCAACCAGAAACTAGAAATGTCTTAGGATTCCAACAAGACTGAAAAATTCTTATCTTATGTACCTAAAAACAATAAACTTTTGTTTTACTTTTCAAAAAAGTAGCTTGAGTAAAAGCTGAAGTTATTTCAATTGTATCAATAAAGAACAAGTTTTGAGAGAGAACTTCTGGCCAGATGGAAGTGTAGGCAGACATGCTCTGCCTCCTCAGACAACCATAAGGAGCACAACTAACCCCAAAACAAAAAACCACCAGAGCTGCCAAAAAATAGAGCTGTATGGAAGTCTGACAACCAAGGATTTAAAGAAGAAATATTCATCCAGATAGGTAGGAAAGGCAGAGACAAGAGCTAGGGTGGAGAGGGCATGGTAGTGGCAGTGGCTGGCAGAACAGGCAGTCTCACATTCACATGTGGCAGATAAAAGCTGGGAGGGGCACCTGGGGAGCCATCCCAGCCCCAGTCCAGACTGCATAGCTCAGGGGTCCAGTGCCAGGAAAATAAAGCCTCATAGCTTCTGACTGTGAAAATCAGTGGGAATTGAGGCAGCGGAAGAAACTGCTCATCTCTCAGTAGAGTCCATTTAGAGAGCCCCCATGGTCCTAGAACATATACAACACACCCACTCTGGGAACCACCACCAGGACAACAACTAGAGTGGCACTAGTCTCATATGGAAAGTGGGTGAAGTGACTGGAAAAGGAGCAAGAGCTGAGCAAGCAGCATTGTTCTCTCTATGACCCCTCCTCCATTTATAGTGCCACAAAGCAGTGAAAGACATCACCCCACACTGACAAATACCTAAGGCTCCATACCTTACAATGTAACAGGTGCACCAAGACAGGGAGTCAAAACAGCTCTACCTAATACACAGAAACAAACACAGGGAGGCTGCCAAATTTAGAAAACAAAAAAATCTGACCCAAATGAAAAACAAATCAAAATTGCAGAAAAAGAACTAAGCAAAAAGGAGAGAGGCAACCTATCAGATGCAGAGTTCAAAACACTGGTGATAAGAATGCTCAGAGAACTCATTGAGTATGGCAAACACATAAGGGAAGAAATGAAGTCTACACTAAGTAAAATAAAGAAAAATCCACAGGGAGCCAATAGTGAGGGAAGAAAGCTGGAGTTCAAATCAATAAATTGGAACATAAGGAAGAAACAGTCAACCACTACAGAATGAAGAAATAAGAATTCAAAAAAGAAGACAGAGTAAGAAGACTCTGAGACATCTGTAAAAGTGTCAACATCCGAATCATAGGGATGCCAGAAAGAAAAGAGAAAATTGAGAACTTATTTGAAAAAATAATGAAAGAAAACTTCCCAAATTTGGCAAAGAGAAAACAGACATACAAGTCCAGGAAGCACAGAGAGTCTCAAATAAGTTGAACCCAAGGAGGACCTCACTAAGACACATCATAATTAAAATGCCAAAGGTTAAAGATAGAGAATCTTAAAAGCAGAAAGAGAAGAGAGTCACCTACAATGGAGTTCCCATAAGACTATCAGCTGATTTCTCCAGAGAAACTTTGCAGGCAAGAAGGGGCTGGCAAGAAGTATTCAAAACGATGAAAAGAAAGGACCTACAACCAGGATTACTTTATCCAGCAAAGCTATCATTTAGAATGGAAGGGCAGATGAAGTGCTTCCCAGACAAGGTAAAGCTAAAGGAGTTCATCATCACCAAGCCATTACTATATGAAATGTTAAAGGCACTTATTTAAGAAAAAGAAGATGATCAAAACTATAAACAGTAAAAAGATGACAAACACAACTACCAACAACAGAATCTAAAAACAAAACCAAACTAAGCAAACAGCTAGAACAGGAGCAGGATCATAGAGATGGAGACCATATGGAGGGTTATCAGTGGGGAGGGGGAAGGGGAGAATGGGAGGAAAGGTACGGGGATTAAGAATTTATATGCACAACCCATGAATGTGAACTAAGGGGGGGGTACTGGTGGAGGGGAGCAAGGGAAAAAAATTGGGACAAGTGTAATAGCATAATCAATAAAATATACTTTAAAAAAAGGAAAAAGTTTCACTTACTGGCCAAAAACTATTTAGAAATTTGAAATTTAGTATAACCTGGAGGAAGAATTGCTAATTTAATAATTAATTATGATATCATTTGAACAGGTCACTTGTTTGAATTTTAAATAGAATTACCTTTCTAGCAATATACAGCACGTTTGCCTCATCTTGTGGTTATTTATACTTGCATTTGGCACTACCACTAGAATGTCAGTTCTCAAAAGATTAAACATCATGTCTTACTCTTCCTTCTAACTCCCAATGGTAGAGGAAGGAGCACTTAGCCCAAGTGAGAAGGACTGGCACTCAATATATTCCTCCCTTAAGTTTTTACACATCTAAAATTATTTGTAACTAAGAAAAAGATGACTAAATTATTATGAAAATTTGATCTGGACAAGAATTAAAAGCCTGCCCTGACTGGTATGGCTTGGTGGTTGGGCATTTCTCCCTCAGGCCGAGAGGCTGCTGGTTCAAATCCTGGTTGGGTTGGGGGCATGCAAGAGACAACCAATCAATGTTTCTCTCACCCATCAGTGTTTCTCTCCCTCTCTTTCTCCCTTCCCATCGCTCTAAAAATAAATAAATAAAAGCTTTTAAAAAGAAAATAATTAAAAGCCTTGCTGAAACAGAAGAGAAGTACACCTTTCTTTTCTCTTATTCTCTACCACAAAAGATGTGTTGGCCTCTAAAACCTACTTGACTTAGTGTTTTCTAGGTAATTTCAAGGAACTAGTGGATAAGTTTTACTGCAGAGGCCAGTTATCTAAGCAGGCACAGAACTCAGTGATGATACTAAGGTGATTGACAGAGCATGATGAAGACAAATCCTGGAAAAGCTATGGCCCTTCTCAACACTCATTCTCATTTGACTGTCACTAATCCCTTTATATCAAAAACTATTACAGAAAAAAAAATTTCATAGTTGATATTGGTTTGAGGAATACCTGCATTAAAAAAAAAGACAGGAAAAGTCTTTAAGAATTAAATGAGCTATACTGGTAAAAAATAAATAAAAGCAATCGGTTGGTAAATTTTTGGTAGGGATCTGCCTACTTTTAAGCTTGATCCTGGACTTGGTGTTGCAATGTTGAAGGGAAAAGAGGACGTGTACGGGGAGAGAGCTGGGGAGAAGTGGCAAGTTGGTGAATACACTCTCAATTGGTTCTAGTGCCAGGAGCCTGATCCTCAGAGTTTCTTGGTGTCTTTCAGTGTCTCTAACTGGACTTCTGACCACAGGCCTAGTTAGTCTGGTTAGTACAGTAATCATGGGGAGTTCACCTGCATTTAGTGAACAGTTCCCCTCTGTTTGCTTGAATAATGAAGATATCATGTAAGACTCTGAAAGGTTAGTGATTTCTTTTCTCAGTATTTTATTAATTTAATAAATAGTCATAGATGCTGCCAGACTGATGCCTCAGTAGTAAGTAGTAATCAGTAAGTAGTCAGTTCACAGTCCATGTTTTTGGAGAATTGACAGTTTAGTTGGGGGTGGAGGGTGAACTCCAAGTCAGAGGAAGAAAGTTTAGAGCACAAAGGAGGTGGGGGTTGCCTAACTCAGCATGAGGAGGACGGCATGGGATTCTTTTCTGGGAGAAAAATGACCTGAAGAATGATGAGCATGAAAAATGTATTACCTTCAGAGGACATACTTTTCTGTAGATGGTTGGTAACAGACTATTGCAAGGTTGGGAAATGGAAAGTGATTTAATATCTTTCTAGGTATCAATGTTAAGCCCACTAAGGTCAGACCTTTTTATTTCTCTTACAAATACGAGAAAAACCTTTGACCTCTATTAACTTTTATGCTTTTTCTGATTGCTCTGTTTACTAAAAATGGCTATTTCCTTTAAAGGGTAAATTTTTCTGAAGGTATAATTTAAATTGAAGTGATAAATTAAATTGGAATCATACTGCTTTTCTGGATAACTGCATATTTTTTTATTTTTAATGCCTTTTAAACCTTTGATCATAATTGTAATCTGCTTAAGTTAACTGTTCACAAATAATCATGGTAAAATCTACATTATCCTTAGGGGGGAATTTTCCTCCCACATCATACTTTCTAAAAAGTGAGAGAAACAGTGGTTTTGAGGCATATGTTTAGCATTTAAGGACAAAGTTATGGAGGTTATCTGCCACATTTTTAAAGATAAGGCAACTTTTACTGTCATTAGAGTTGGATCACTTGTTTCAGCTATTTAACCAGGACACTTAGTAGTCAAGCAGCTGGTATGGTTTTACTTCCTCTAAATCATAACAAGCAATGAGCTGAGATGTTTTCTCACTAAGATAAATTCAATAGATATCTCTCTGTGTCTGAGAAATTGTGCCCAACTCTCTTTTTACACAAATATTGCATTATGAAATAATGTTGGATGTTTAATAGACATACAAAAGTGCTATATACACTTTGAAAAGATCCTGGCCAAATTTGGTCTTCAAATTTTCTAACTGGCTTGAAGTTGATTATTGGATAAAAATTCATTCCAAGAGAAGGCAAGCATAAATCTACATATCATGGTTGTTAAGTTGTACTTGAACCTAAAATGTATTTTAAAGTATTATTTAATAGTTTATCAGATATTCACATTAATATTACTATTAAAATTACTGCAATATGTTGAAATAAATTTTCTTTGTTTTTGTCATTAAACTTCTGATTTAGTCCATGTAAAATTGCACAATGTATAACCGGGAACATTTGTATTAAGTGACTAAATATAAGTAGATAACTAAATAAATCTTAATTCTTTAAAAATACATATGCCAACATTAAAACCGGTACAATTGGATACTTCATTACATTGCAATTATTTCTCATAATACCTCTTTGCTGTAAGCTTGAAATCACCATTGGTCCATTTCACAGAAGGAAAGAAAAGACCCTGAGGAGATTGGCCAACCTGATAAGTTTGCTAGGGTACAAGTTCTAGTTTTAAAATTATACACAGGGCTTTTCTGCCTTTAATGTAGGCATTGTTAATTTTAATTAAGAAAGACTGGTGTTCAAAATTAGCTAATGATTGAAATGATCATTTCAAAAATCTCTGTGTGAAGTGATTGATTGTTTTCTGGAAATATTTGGGTGGTCAGAGAACTTATAAAGAATAGACACTTAATAGTAGGGCCGATGAATTCACTGTGTAATTAACACTGTTATGTATCAAAGAGCAGGAAGTTCATGTTCAGAATGCTGCTTTAAACATCCCAGTTTCCTTATAGCCAACAGAAGTTACTAAGGGATTTTGAAAGGGAAGAAGTGAGGCATTTTTAAGTAACATTTTCCTCCACAATAAAAATACAGGCCATTAATATTATTTTAAGATAATAAGAACAATTACTTCAAGAGATAAACATAGTGAGTGGTTACTATGGGCATGGCACTAAAAATACTTCATATATATTATGTAACTTAACAATCTTCACAGAGCACTAAGTTTGCAGAGTTATCCTCATTTTGCAGATGGGACAACTTTGGCTCATAGAATTAAGTAACTTGCTCTAGGTTCCATAGCTAGTAACTGTCAGAGTTGGGATGTGAACCTAAAAGGGTTTAACTCCAAAGCATAGTTTTAGTTATCACTACATGCCACTGGTATTATTAAAATATCACACATTAATTTGCACCATGCAGTAGGATAATTTGTATGGGAAGAATGACAAACAGCTGAAATTTTCTACTCTGTAATATGACCTAGTGAGTACTTGGCATTATCTTCTTAGTGTTAAATAAAAACTTTAGTCCAACTTCCCTTGTACACAACATCTCCATCTGTCTTCCTTTGAGTTGGCATAGAAACTTTCAGTTTATTTTGCTTACAAATTGCTAAAGATGCTGCAAAATTTAATTTGGTTGCATTTGAAATCCATTTCTGGTATTTATTAAAAATATTTAACTTATTCTGTTCACTAGTAAGTGTCCTCGGTTATTATAGAATATGTACACATATACCAGTAAATTTTAGAATAAATCATTTAATTTTAGGAGTACAGCCAAATAGTTCCTCTCTCCAAAGACCACTAAATCCAAATAGAACAAACACAAAAACAAATAAAAGAAACAGAAGAGAGTTTGTTCTAACAAGCACTTCTGAAGGATAGGTTGAAAAAAATAGTTTACTGGCAAATTGGTTCTTTCTTTTGTCCATGATTACTATGTTCTCAATTTATTTCTAATCCTCTTAGGTCTTTGTCCAACTTAAAAATAAAAAAGAATAAAAATGACAAGTTAGTGCAAAGAAAGTATATCTGGGTAAATCACATATCTCTGTTTCTCAATTTTTTTTTTCAGGGAACTAGACATATCCATTATTTGCAACCTGATTGACCTTAGTTGCTTTCAATACCTTAAAAATATCTTAGAATGTTTGTATTCTGAAAGTTGCAGTGGCTCTTTCCAGAAACTAGAATATTATTTATTGCAATATTGATTGAGCACATGTGCTATGTACTGTGGATACATAGATAAATGCGGTAAAAACCCACTATTTGGAAAAATTTCAGCCTACTTGGAAGGCCCACACCAAACTCTCAATTTTAACAGAATGTGTATGTGTAAAGATAAGTTTAGGAAGTTAGGGGACCATAGTGAAGGACAGATCACAGAATCAAAGAGAGACTGAGCAAGATTCTTAATGAAAATTATATTTGGATTACATGAGAGCTAGTGGGAATGAGCCAGGCTAGCTAGAAGGGGTTAGGGAGTGAGGAAAAGAATAAGAATAAAGGGCGCCGCTTCCTGGAAAATAGTACAAGAGGAAAAACTGAGTGCTGCATCAGTAGGTATGTATCAAGTTCAAGGTAGGAATTAGGGAGAGATGAGACTGCAATAAAGTCTTGTTTCTTGGAAAGTTGTTTTCCATTTTAGGGAACATGCACTTTATCCCACAGGTCATAAGGAGCTATTGAAGAAGAACACAGAAGCAGTAATTAATCAAAAGCAGTAATCTGCTAATAACTTGAACATTTAATTTATTACAAATTTAACCCCTTTCTTACTAAGGTTTCTTATCAGAACTACCCACAAGTAACAAAATTAGTTCACGCTAATTAATACCCATTACTTTGCTCTACTCATTCTTTGTATAGGGGTTTATGAACGGACTGAATTGTCAGTTAGAGAAGAGAAAAAGCAGAAAAAGTAGGCTTAAACAATTCATTTATAATTTATCAGTCTTAGTTTATCATACCAATAGTGCTTTTAGTATAAATGTTAATACATTTTATTTACCCCTTAGGACTAGATTGAATTGATTACAAAGTTAAAGGTAGCTTGGAGACATGGAAATAATTTGATATTTAGTATTAGAAGATCTGGGTTTTAATGCTTTTTCTTTCAGAATTTAATTGAATGACCTTGGGCAAGTACTTAACTATTCTGGGCCCCATTTAAAAAATATATAAAATAAAAGAGGTTAGAAGGTTAGAGCAGATTGCTTGAATAGATTTCAATTGTGAAGTGTTACCAATAGTGCTAAATAGCTGAGAGACAGACAGAGAGAGAGAGAGAGAGAGAGAGAGAGAGAGAGAGAGAGAGAGAAAGAATGAATATATGTATTAACTATCTATTGGTGCACAACAAATTCCCCAAACTTAGCAGCTTAAAACAACATTTACTACCTCACAGTGTCAGTGGTTCTGGGAGCAGCTAAGCTGAGTGGTTTGAGCTCAGGGTCTCTCACAAGGTTTCAGTCAAGCTGTCAGGGCTGCAGTCTTTTTTTTTTTTTTAAGATTTTATTTATTTATTTTTAGAGAGAGGGAAAGGGAAGGAGAAAGAGAGGGAGAGAAACCTCAGTGTGTGATGGAAACATTGACGGGGTAACTAGTGAGATACAGCTTTATGAGACAAAGCCCAACCCAGTGAGTCACACCTGCCAGGGCAAGGGCTGCAGTCTTCTTAAGACTTGACTGAGGCTCAGTAATCTGCTTCCAAGCTCTCTCACATGGTAGTGGGCAGGCCTCACTTTCTAGGAGGCTGATGGCCAGAGACTTCCTCATTACCATGTAGGGCTGTCCATAGGCTTCCTTGGAGTCCTCATGACATGATAAGTGGCCTTGCCCAGACCGAGAATGAGAGAGAGGAGGAGAGAGAGAGCAAGGGTTCACCTCCAAGATGAAAGCTGCAGGATTATACACCATCACTTCTGCCTTATTTTATTGGTCATGCACACCAACCCTAGTCAAATATGGGCGGAAACTTCACAAGGGTGTGTATGCTAACTGGTGGAGATCATTAGCGGCCTAAACAAATACTGGCTACCACACATGGTTTCTGCATCTGAAGAATGTCTAGTCAAGTTGGGGATTAAAGTATACATAAATATTAAGTTAAAGCAACAATAGAGGAGGAGCAGAGCAATAAGTTTGTGAAATTAGCCTGAGGAGTGCAGAGTTTTCCTTATGGAAGCTGCAAATTTGGCTTAAGTTCTCCTTAGAAAGCATGCAGTTCTCTTCTCTTACTGTAAACTTAGAGAGGAAGACTTCTAGTGTGTGTTAATACCCCACTTCATAGTATTAAGAAAGCAATTAGATTATTTGCTTGAAAGCACACTCTTGGTTGTATGAGACAAAGCCAACTGCCTTCGGGAGATAAAGGGCTGGAAGGAACCCTTGAGATCTAGTCCAGAGATCTTGACATGAGGTTTACATTTGGCCCTCAACGGAATATATAAATTTGGCAACAATATTTCAGTGTAAATAAGTCAGTAAGATCCAATGGCCAGTGTATTTGAAAGAACTGGACAAAATTTTATAGTTTTAAGCCAGAGGTGGAAATCAGACCGCTTTTTTTTAGTACTGGTTTATATATTGAGTAATAAATATGAGGAACTTGTTGCCCAAAGTACAAAACAAAGATAGCAGTCCAGAAAGATTTCAGTAAATGCAAAATATAATGTAAAGATATTTTCAATAAATGCAGTGCTAACCTGTACTAGGTCATCAAAGACAATTAGGGGACTCTGAGATGTTGATTGAATCTTGAGGATGACAACGAGGGCCACTCGTTCTCCTCAGAAGGCTACGAAAATGAGCCAGATTGGGCCAACTCACTACTGCCCTTGTTTCAATTTTATAAGCATTTTTATATAATAATACCTTCCAATTTATAAGATAAGAACAATATTTTTATGGTAATGTTAACATAACAAAATACAGAATTTGAATGCCTAAGAATTCATCATCGGCAGCCGTCCGTCTCGAGAGACGATGGTGTAGCTTCTTAAGAGTCTATCTGCACCACCGAGAATGGCTGTGCAGTCCGACTCGGGAGTGACACGGTATCTGTCTCCTCCCGTGTTGAATCGACATCTTGCGATGACGCTGGAGTGTCCTCTCCAGTGAAGCTGAAGCTACAGAGCCTGGGCAGGGTGATATGGAGGGTCTGCTGTTGCCCATGCAGCAGACCCCCCCTCTCTTCGCAGCTGAAGGATCCAAGGGAAAGACGGAGTCAATACAGCTTGGCTTCAGGTGCGCCGCAGGAGTTGCCGGTGTTGACTACAACGTCAAACCGCCTTAGGGACTCCGGCTCCGGATTTTCTGTTGGGATTTACTCCCTTAGCCTTTCCCCTGAAGAGGTATGCCGCAAGGCAGCAGAGGTTTTTTTGGAGTCAGAGTTTTCCTTCTCTGATGTGCCCTGACTGGAAGATCGAACCAGCGACACTTAGCTCGCAGGCCAACGCTCAATCCACTGAGCCAAACCAGCCAGGAAAGCCTAAGAATTATCTTCTATGGTATAATATGATATATTTTGTTTGAATGCACTCCAGTAAAACAGACGTAATTTGTTTCAATTTGTACTCTAAACTTGGGCAATTTTTCCCACTGGTCAGTATTTTACTCATGAACTATACTATAATTGGCATTAGGGGGTTTATTTAACAATAGACATTTTTTTAAATTTGCATAGTTAACATATTTCCTTTTTTCTTGTTTTAAAACTACAAGGAGTTTATAACTGCATACATTTTATATATGTGAAATTGAATATGATTGAGTGTTTTTACTACAATTAAAAATGTTTTAAGTGATTAACTCTTTCTGTAGACAAATGTCAAAAATTGAGTGCAAATTAAAAAATAAAGGAGGATATGAGGTTTGAGTAGTTGTGCCTTATGCCTTAGATTCGAGTCACAGACTCTCTCATGAAATTTCTCTATTACTTAAAAGAACTGATTACTATAGTGGATAAAATTATAGTTCAAAAATTTTTGAATGTGAATCCCCAAAACCAAAATTAGTTAACATAAATACTGAACTCTCGTTTTTGCATATAATTTTTTACTACTTGCCATATTTTTATGTTGACATTTAAAAAAAATTTATTTTTCAATTACAGTTGACATATAATATTATATTAGTTTTAGGAGTACAAAATAATGATTAGATAATTATATACCTTATGAAGTTTTCACTCTGAGAAGTCTAGTACCCATTTGGCAACATACACAATTATTACAATATTATTGACTCAATTTCCTCTGCTGTACTTTACATATCCATGATGTTTTCATAACTAGAAATTAGTGTTTCTTTATTTCTTTCACCTTTTTCACCCAATCCCCCCAATCACCTTCCACCTGCTGTCATCAATTGGTTCTCTGTATCTATGAATTTGTTTCCACTTCGTTTATCATTTACTTTGTATTTTAGATTCCACATATAAGTGAAATCATGGTATTTATCTTTGTCTGACTAATTTTACTTAGCATAATACCCTCTAGGTCCATCCATGTTGTTGAAAATGGCAAGATTTTATGCTTTTTATGGCTGAGTAATATTCCACTGTATACATGTACCACTTCTTTATCCATTTGTCTGTGGATGACACAGGTTGCTTCCATATCTTGGCTATTGTAAATAATGCTGCAATAAACATAGGGGTCCGTATATCTTTTCCAATTAGTGTTATGAATTTCTTTGGATAAATACCCAGAAGTGGAATTGTTGGGTCACATGGTCATTCTATTTTTAATTTTTTGAGGACCCTCTGCATTGTTTTCCATGCTGGCTGCTCCAATTTATAATCCCATCAACAATGCACAAGGGTTCCTTCTTATCCATAGCCTCACCAACACATGTTGTTTGTTAATTTATTAATGATCACCTTCCTGACAAGAGAGAGGTGATATCTCATTGTAGTTTTAATTTGCATCTCTCTGATGATTAGTAATGTTGAGCATCTTTTCATATGTCTATTGGTCATCTGTATGTCCTCTTTGGAGAAATGTCTATTCATGTCCTCTGCCTATTTTTTAAACAAATTGTGTTTTTGATGTTGAACTGTATGAGTTCTTTATGTATTTTAGATAGTAATCCCTTACCAGATATATCCTTTGCAAATATCTTCTCCCATTCAGTTGGTTGCTTTTTTGTTTTATAATGCACCTCTAGATATCTAAAAAACTAGCTTTTTGATCTTGGCTTCTTAACTTTACAGAAACTTGAAATGTATTTACCCTCTAAGCAAAGCTCAAAGTAATTAGGCAGCATTTTGCCAACTACATACAAAAGGAATTTCTTAGTTAATATTTTCGAGTTCTTACACTTATCAAAAGAAATAATAATACAGTGTGAGATTATTTGTAATTGTTTACCATGGGCCTGGTGGGTTGTCCCCATAAATTATTACAAGAATGAGTTTGTGAAAGCCTTATGTCAGAGTAGGAAACCACAGGCCTGCTTATCTGACCATTGACTCGTCTCTTTCTTTCATATTCTACATTCAATTTGTTAAGAAATCCTATCATCTCTAAAATACATCCCCTCCCTGACCACTGCTTGCCACTTCCACTGCTGCCACCTTAGTCCAAGTACTATCATCTGTTGCCTGAATCACTATAATTGCCTTCTACCTGGCCTCCCTGCTTCCACCCTTGCAATCTAAAGTCTACTTTTAATACAGAATTAGAGTGAGTCTTTTGAAATATAAATCAGATCATGCCACTTTCTGCTCAAACCTCTCCAATGTCTTCCCAATTTACTTGGAATAAAATCTAAAACTTTTACAATGATTTATGAAGCCCCAGAAGTTCTGCACCCCTCACCACCAGCTCTCAATGCTACTATCTCCCTTGCTCTTGGTGCTCCATTCACATTGGCCTCCTGGCTGCTCTAGGACAAAGTCCAGAAAACTCTTGCACCATTTGCACTGTTTCTCTGCCTGAAATATTTGCTCTCCTTGATACCTGGGTGGCTCAATTCCTCACTTATTTTTAGTCTTTACTGAAATCTCATCTTTTCACTAAGATCTTCCCTATCCCTTCTCCCCAACACATATACTTCCTATTGTCTCTCTTCTTTTATTTTTCCCCTTAGCATTTATCATTCTTTAATATGCTA
Organism: Furipterus horrens; assembly: GCF_987537825.1. Classification (NCBI taxonomy): domain Eukaryota; kingdom Metazoa; phylum Chordata; class Mammalia; order Chiroptera; family Furipteridae; genus Furipterus; species Furipterus horrens. Next base: position 154,781,930 of record NW_028327173.1, read on the forward strand.
TATATTATTTTTATTTGTCTTGTGTGTGAACTGTTTCCTCAACTTGAAGGAGAAGGTGTTTTCTTCATTGTTATATGTCCAGTACCTAGAATGGTACCTGGAACATACTAGGTATTCAATAAACATTTGTTGAGGGGATGAATGGAGAATACCATAAATATTTATATTGACTACTGGTTGTCAGGTACTGAGTTGAAATGCTAGGGATAATAAAGAGAACAAAGATAATGTTATTTCTCTTTGACTGTTTAGGGGAGAAAAATGACTACATAAATATAAATGCAGAAATTTAGTAAGAGGAAATTTAAATGCAAGGAGAGACTTATGAATAGATAAACTTTAAAATGGTGCCATATTAAATTCAGTTTTCAATGTTGTGGTTAGGCATGTGCATGTGGCTGAACTCAGGGATGTTAAATGGCTTAGAATATCAGTAGGTCTTTTAAGACCTTATCTTTGCCCATCAAATTACTGTGATCTGTAACTAATATCAGAATTATTCTGGCTTATAAGAGTTCTTGAATAACCTACTCTTAATTATTTGGGAGACATTACAATGTTTTCAAAATATTTCCCTATTTTTCCTTTAAAAAATTTATAGAATACAAACATAGTAATAAAAAAGGCTTTTAAATATTAAAATGGGGCTTCAGGCTTTAAGAGTTAACATTTTATAAAACATCCTAATTTGTATTCTCATCTAGATTGTCAATGTACAACAGTCAAAGAAACTGCAGTACTTTTCTGTAACTGCATATTCTTGGCAGAATGACATAGATATTTAATAAACAATCATTGAATGGCTGGATAACCAAATGAATAAAAAACACATTTACTTCTAATAAAAGTAATAACAATATGAGATAATATAGAGCCTTTATTTTTTTAAATCCTATTTTTATTCTATTACAGTTGTCCCAATTTTTCCCCCTTTTCCCTCCTCCACCCAGCCCATCCTCCACTCCCACAGTCAATTCCCACACTGTTGTTCATGTCCATGGGTCATTTAAACATGTTCTTTGACTAATCCCATCCCATTCTTTCCACCATTATTCCTCTACTCCTCCCCTTTGGTTGCTGTCAGTCTGTTCCATGTTTCCATGTCTCTCGTTCTATTTTGCTTATTAGTTTATTTTGTTCATTAGATTCCTCTTATAGGTGAAATCACTGACTGGCTTATTTAACTGAGCATAATACTCTCCAGTTCCATCCATGTTGTCACAAAAGATAGGAGTGCTTTCTTTCTGCTGTGTAGTATTCCGTTGTGTAAATGTACTGCTGTTTTTTGATCCGCTCATCTAGTGATGGGCACTTCGTTGTTTCCAGCACATGGCTATTGTAAATAGTGCTGCTATGAACATAGGGGTGCATAACTTCTTTTAAGTTGGTGATTTGGGATTCTTATGTATATTCCCAGCAGTGGAATTGCTGGATCAAAAGGCAGTTCCATTTCTAGTTTTTTGAGGAAATTCCATACTCTTTTCCACATGGCTGAACTAGTCTACATTCCCACCAACAGTGCACTAGGGTTCCCTTTTCTTCACGTCCTTGCCATCATTTGTTGTTTGTTGATTTATTAATGATGGCCATTCTGACTGGTGTGAGGTGATATCTCATTGTGGTTTTAATTTGCATCTCTCTGATGGCTACTGAAGTTGAGCATCTTTTCATATGTTTATGGGCCCTCTGTATGTCCTCCTTGGAGAAGTGTCTATTCATGTCCTTTGCCCATTTTTAAGTTGGGTTTTTTGTCTTTCTGGTGTTGAGTCATATGAATTCTTTATATATTTTGGAGATCAAAACCTTGTCCGAGGTATCATTGCCAAATACATTCTCCCATGCAGTCAATTCCTTTTTCATTTTGCTGATGGTTTCTTTAGCTGTGCAGAAGCTTTTAAATTTGATGTAGTTCCATTTGTTAATGTTTTCCTTTATTTCCCTTGCCTTAGGAGATATATCAGCTAAAATATTGCTTTGTGGGATATCTGAAACTTTACTGCCTATGTTTTCCTCTAGGATTTTCATGGTGTCACAACTTATATATAAGTCTTTTATCCATTTTGAGTTTATTCTGGTGTATGGTGTAAGTTGGTGGTCTAGTTTCATTTTTTTTTTTTTTTGTATGTATCAGTCCAGTTCTCCCAATACCATTTATTGAAGAGGAAATTTTTACTCCATTGTATGCTTCTTCTCCCTTTGTCAAATATTAATTGACCATAGAGACATGGTTCATTTCTGAGCTCTCTATTCTGTTCTACTGACCTATGTGTCTGTTCTTATGCCAGTACCAGACTGTTTTGATTACAGTGGCTTTGTAGTATAGTTCGATATTAGGTATTGTGAGCCCTCCTACCTTGTTCTTCTTTTCAAGATTGCTGAGGCTATTCAGGGCCATTTTTGGTTCCATATAAATATTTGAAATATTTGTTCTAGATATGTGAAATATGCCATTGGTATCTTAATAGGAATTGTGTTGAATCTTTAGATTGCTTAAGTGGTATGGACATTTTAATGATGTTGATTTTTTCAATCCATGAACACAGTATATACTTCCATTTATTTGTATCTCCCTTAATTTCTTTTTTCAGTGTTCTGTAGTTTTCCAAGTATAGATCTTTTACCTCTTGGGTTAAACTTGTTCCTAGGAACTACATTTTTCTTGTTGCTCTAGTAAATAGGATTTTCCCCTTAGTTTCTGTTTCTGATATTTCATTGTTGATGTACAAAAATGCCTTTGACTTCTGAATATTGACTTTGTATCCCGCTATTTTGCCAAATTCACTTATTAGGTCATTTAGTTTTTTGGTGGAGACTGGAGGGTTTTCAATTATTTATAGAACCCTTATTTAAAAAAAGCTTTATTGATTTGAGAGAAAGAGCAAGAGTGAGCAACATCGATTTGTTGTTCCGCTTACCTATCCATTCATTGGTTGATTCTTGTATGTGTCCTGACTGGGGATTGAACCCACAACATTGGCATATCAGAATGATGCTCTAACCACCTGAGCTACCTGGTCAGGGCTATAGAGCCTTTATTCTGTTCCAAAAATTCTGCCAAGTGCTTCACAGGTAGAGTTATTAATTTAATCCTCAAAACAGCTGTCAGGAGGTACTATTATTTTTACATCGCAGATGAGGAAACAGAGACACAAAGTTGTTAACAGATGTAATCCAAGGTCATAGAGGCAGTAGTTAGCAAATCCAGGGTCAAATTTAAGTCATCTAACCCTAGAGATTACAATAAGCCAGAACTGTGATGCTGCTGCTGATAAGCAGTGGGGTGAGGAGTGAAGCGATTGCGCCTCACTCAGAATCTATACTATACGGGTATGACTAATATTATAGTGTTGAGGGGGAAAGCTCAAACAATTGAAAAGTCAGAGGCAGAGGGAGGAAAGATAATTTAACTCAGAGGCAGTGGATGGAATGCTCTCTGTTTTGCTTAAGGTCATTGGTGGCAAATCCAGGATGGGAACCATCCATTGCTCTGGCATTTCAAGGCAGTATTTGCTCCATTATAACCAAGTAAAGAATAACACGTTCTGAAAAAATAATATGGGGAAAGGCTTTTTAGAAATAATTCAAAAGATAAGCTTAGACAGTATAAAACAGCTATAACTTTACAAAATATCATTGTTAACTTTTCACGTGTTTTATGTTCTATGACTTAACACATTTAAACCATGACCAGTACATAATTTCCCTATAATTTTACCATAATAAGATTACAGCCCCAGTTATGGTTTAATCAATAAAATATATAGCCTATGCACTGTACAGACATATTTGTTCCTGACATAATATATGCTACACTGCCATAGTAACATGATGCCAGAGATACAGATGAAGTAGTTTTAGGCTTATGAATGTGTGTATGTATTTAGGGGGAGGTATAGTGGGTAAATATTTAAGATACTTCAGGAAACAAGGAACAGGGTGGTGTTAAGAATTAGACTAGACCTGGATCTTTTTTCCCCTTATTCTATGGGTAGCTATTTGTTTTGTGGAGTACTAGCAGCAATGATTTTTAGGTAGCAGGTAGTTCTACTTCTGGATTATGGGAGCAAGGCTCACTGCCCACTGTTTGGGAGTGTGATAGCTATCCGTGAAAAGGTTCTGTACCTCTTAGGGAAGGTCCATTCCTGTTCTCTCACAGAAGCCAGAAGCACCATGTTACATCTCCAGCACACGATTAGTGATTAGTAATAATGCTTGACACTAATGGAACTTTTTTATATAAGGCACAAGGCTCAGCAATGCACACATGACATCTAATCTTCCAAATAATCAAATTAGCAGACATTATTATTTTTCTTTTACAAATGAAGAAATAAAGACTCAGAATAAATAAAGACTAGATAACTTTGAATAGAACTAATGTCTGAATAAATGACCTGAGAGGTTTCCAATATTCATAGAGTTAATGAGTTTAGGATGTAAGTTTTTAGGATGTCTGTTTTTGTGCTATAAAAGCCATGATGCATACTTTTTGGTGATACTCCATGTAATTGAGGTGGTTTGGTAACAGACTTCAAAGTAAGTGAGGAATTTCCATAGGTAACATTTTATACAACAAAGAGGAAACAATGCCCCTAAAATCATTTAAAATAATTACTTAGCTAGTGTAATGAACAAACTTGACACCTGAACTAGAAATCAACAGCCCAGAGTTTTGGTTCCTGATCTACCTGTGGTTTGAATTATGAATTTTGTAGATCATTTAATTTTTCTCAGCCTCTATCTTTTATAGGAAGATTAAACCAGGTGACTGCTAGGATCTCTTTCAGCTCTAAAATTTCAGAGTTCCCATAACAATTTACAGTGGTTTTTGGCTATTTAAAATGCTGAATAGGGACTTGGCTAGAGATCTAAATAACCCTTTCAGTTTGCAGAGAATTGTTTATTCTTTCAAGCTCTATCTCAGACTGTATTATCAGCCCAAGCTTTTTTTGCTACTCAAAATGATGTCCATCTACACAGGCTCATATAGAGCTTCTAATACTTATTTGTGTAGGGAATATAACTATCACAGAATAATCTAAAATAAGACCATAAATTAGAAAGTGTTGTTTTTTTCCATCTATATCTATAAATCATCCTCTATAGGACAGTGATTTTAATATATAAATAGTTATATTTACATTTAAGCTTATCTTTTCTAGGATACGCAATGTAAATTCCTTCAACCATTTCCATTAAGTATGATTCCTTAACCTCCCACCATCCAACAGATCGCTATGGATATTGTCTTAAGTGAGTACCTAGAACATAATGCTCCAAAGTGAGCAGGGTGAGGCTGAGAACAGCAGGATCACTGCGTCCTCAGCAATTACTGCCCTCTATTAAGGCAGCTGTGCCTGCCCTCAATATATTTTGGAGCAGATGTGCTATGGTGTTGGCTTATCTGAAGCTTGTCTATTCAAAGTTCCAGGCCTCTTTCAAGTGAGCCATTGCCAAGCCAGGTCTCTTCTGCTTCTGTACTTGTGCAATTGTTATTTGGAACCTGTATATATAGAACCTTGACATTGTCTTTCTAAAATTTTGTCTTGGCTTCATCTCAACATTCTTAGTCAACTATAAAAAGTGTTATATATGGAAGAGGCCGGATATTCCTAGAGATTACTTAGCTTGAGAGATATTATTATCCTGGGAATTGCTAATACTATAGTTCTTGAATTGGGAAATCAGCTTATAGAAACATAAGGAAGACATCACAGACTTTTGAAAAGAGTAATGCTTGATCACCAACTAGACTGACATTGCACATTCATGCAAATGCAGTTGCATGGACCCATAAGAGGTGGATCAGCAATGTATGTGCTAAAGTTACATAAGTCCGTAGGACTGAGAAGCAAATGAAAAACAAAGTTGTAGGATACACGTGCTTTCTTAGAGGGCAATTCACTATAAAGAAATGAACCATAATGCAATTAGAACGTCAGAAAGTGAATTTTATGTATATGTCAAGACTCAGAGCTGACAAGAGACTTTACTGAATAACCAATGTAGTGTAAGTTCATTGCTCTTCTAGCAATCTTTCAGCAGTTTTATGACATTATAGGCTATCCCTCTCCTCCAGATCTTGGAACTTTACTGTGCTCCTGACTGTCCAGAGCTCCTTGGTCGGGGCTTGTCTCTGACTATTGTTACAGATTTGTTTCTTTCCCTTACTCTGATACTTCAAGGCTTTCCTGAATGCCCCTCCCCCCCAGGGGCCTCCTTTCAGCCACCCATGCTAGAAACCAATTTTATAAATTAATGTTGTAATGGTTAATAGCTCAATGTGTAAACTTTCTCAGAAATACTTGCCCTTTAATTGTGTGCCCCAGAAGAAACAGCAGTGTGCTCAGTGTAGATCGCTTAGTTTTCAATAGTAAAATCTCAGGGATGCTGCTGACAAGAGTACAAATAAAAGATGTGTTTTGGAGAAGAAACACTTTCTTCTTCATTTCCATAACCATGGGTTTTCAATTAATTTCAATTACTTTTTTGATCTCTAAGTCAAATTTAACAAAACATTATTAAATTGAACTTATGATAATGCGTTTTAAAATAAATCTCATCTTACTTTTCTATAAAATCTGTTATAGGCAATTTGATAGCTAGGTTTTCTGGCACTGCCTAGTTGTTCTTTATCATATGGGGCTGAGCCAGTTCAGAAAGTACAAATAATCTAGAGTTGCTAGAATATCTACAGCAAATCAGCTCCTCTGAATGGAGTGAAGGACTGTATTGCCCTGATCAGCATCATCAGCATGTGGGAGAAAAATATCAAACTACATAACTGTCTTTTAAGAGATAGTTTAATCCCATCCAAATTTTGAGTCAAATGTAAATCCCATGACCTGGAAAAAAATATCAACATAATTTTCTTTAGAGTTTACATGTATTTGTTTCCAATATATTAACTAAGAATGTAGCTACTTTATTTGAAATAAGTAACACTGTCACTGAATTCTAACCAATTTAGATTTACGTAAAAATTTCTATAAAAATTTTATAACTGTCATAAGAATTATAACATTGAAAATAATAACTTCTTAATATAGTTATGTATCCAAGAACCTTACACTCTGTAAGGGAAAAAAATACAAAAACAAAGTTTAATTAGTCACAAAATTAGTATTACAGTGATAACTTTTTCTGTGAAGTACTGAAACAGTAAATTTTTAAATGCAGCATGCAATTCAGAGAGTAATTGCTCATTGATATAAATAGTTAAGTTTAATAAAATTTTCAAAGGCCAACTCATTACATAACTCTAATAATAACTATGTCAGGTTATAATATTAACAATGACATTAATTCTAAAATTTGAATTTTACTGAAATTTTAGTCTTTATATCGTAGTTTAAAAAATATCTTGTTATGGTTCTTCTAATAATCCACCTTGATCTGTATTGACTGTCTAATAGATTCATTTACATTGATATTTTAAGTAAACATGAAACACAATCATAAACCTAACCTAATATTGTTTTTATGTATATTAAGTAATGAAAAATACCTTCTAACTTTGAAGCTTTTCTTGACGATTGCTACTCTTAATTTTTTAAGAATTACTTTATTGAGGCATGAATGACATACAAAAGATGTACATATTTAATGTATAAAAGTTGATAAATTTGGAGATAAGCATACATCTGTGAAACCATCATCAAAATCTATGCCATAAACATGTCTATTTAAAATTATTTGATGACTAAGCTTTTTATATCAGTCTATAGAAGTTAAGTAAATCCTTTGCTTAGGAGAAAAAACTAAGACATATTTTGCAGTCTCTTAGACAATGACTCATTTCATATGTGGTTTTCCCAATTACAACACAAGAGCCCTGGATCCAGGATTCTTTCAGAATTTGAGAGGCTTGGTTTACTAATTTAAGAAAGAAAAGTATTTGGGAAAATTTTTGGCCATAATGAAGTATGAAATCCTACTTCATTACTTGACCTAATCAGAATTTTGAACACTATTTAACTTAAAAACTTAGATATGTCAAAATTAAAATGAACCCTAGTTCACATTTATTTTTATACTATTTGTGTAAAAGGATGTTTGGTAAACAAATTAAAAAGTAGAAATAAGCTACTAGAGAATCTGAAATATTATTTTCTGGCACTTGAGGGAAGAATCTATACAGAATTGTTACAAAGGTCAAGTTGTTATTTCTTTTATTTAAGTGACTACATTAAAACAAAGCTCTCATGGATACCATCTTTTAGGAAGTATAATAAAGAGACTATAGTTTGGGTTCAAATCCAAGATTAGAGACAAACATTATTAGCCTTGGCAAAATTACTTCATCTCTCTGGATCTTAGTTTCTTCATTAGAACAAAAGAAATAATAATGTCTAACATAGAATTATGAGGTTATTAGAATAATGAGTATATGTGAAGCATAGCGCAGGGTATAGTACATATAAGCACCCACAAATGTTGACTGTTATATTATTACTTACTATAGCATAGACAAAAATATGACAAAAGTATGACTTCTTAAAATTATACTTTATTGATTATGCTATTATAATTATCCCAATTTGTCCCCCTTAGCCCCCTTTACCAGGTACCACCCTCATTTTCTCTGGCCATCACCCCCTGCTTAGTTCATGTCCATGGATCATACATATAAGTTCTTTGATTATTACATTTTCTATACTGCTCTTAACATGCCCTTGTCTAGTCTGTACCTACCAATTTGTACTTCTTAATTCCTGCATCTTTTCCCCCATTCTCCCCCTCCCCCCTTGCAACTGATAGCCCTCCAAATGATCTCCATATCTATGATTCTGTTTCTGTTTTACTTATTTGCTTAGTTTTTTTTTTAGATTCAATTGTTGATAGTTGTGAATTTATTGCCATTCAATTTCATAGTTTTGAGCTTCTTTAAAGTCCCTTTAACTTTTCATATAATAATGGCTTGGCGATAATTAACTCCTTTAGCCTCATCTGTCCTTCTATTCTAAATGATAGCTTTGTTGGATAGAGTAATCTAGGTTGCAAGTCCTTGCTTTTATCACTTTGAATACTTCTTGCCAATCCCTTCTAGCTTGCAAAGTTTTTTTGGAGAAATCAGCTGACATTCTTATGGGAACTCCTATATAGGTATCTGTCTGCTCTTGTCTTGCTGCTTTTAAGATTCTCTCTTAAACATTCAGAATTTTAATTATGATGTGTCTTGGAGTGGGCCTTTTTGAATCCATCTTTTTTGAGACTCTGTGCTTCCTGGGCTTGTATAGCTCTCTCTTCACTAGGTCAGGGAGGTTTTCTTTCATTATTTTTTCAAATAAGTTTCCAATTTCTTGCTCTCTCCCTCTTCTCCTTCCCTGTGTTTTGAATGTTGGTATGTTTGAAGTTGTTCCAGAGGCTCCTTAGCCTATCCTTGTTTTTTTGGATTACTTTTTCTTCTTGCTGTTCTGATTGAATGTTTTATTCTTCCCTATATTTCAAATCATTGATTTGTTTCTTGGTTTCATCCACTCCACTATTGGTTACATGTAAATTTTTTTATTTCACTTAGTAACCTTCATTTCTGCCTGGGTCTTTCTTATGCTGTGGAAGTACCCAGTGAATTCCTTGAGCATCTTAATAACCAATGTTTAAAACTCTGCATCTGATAGATTGCTTATCTCCATTTTGTTTACTTCTTTTTCTGGAGTTTTGTTGTGTTCTTTCATTTGGGCCATGTTTTTTTTGTCTCCTCATTTTGGCAGCCTCCCTGTGTTTGTTTCTATACAGTAGGCAGAGCTTCATTGACTTCCTGTCTTAATAGTGTCACCTATTATAGAAAAGTACACTGGTAAGTTGAATGGGGTGGAGCCTTAGGTAATCACCAGGGTCAGATGACCTATGTGAACTAGGTTGATAGAGTCTTCAATATGGTGTCACTGCTCTGTGGCTCTGTGTAGGGGAGGATTCAGAAAGGGGACAATGTTGCGGCCTGACTTCTGGAGTTTTGTCAGGGACGAAGCTGTCCTCTGGCACTCACCCTGATGCCAAACACTTCAGTTTTTCCTGTATGCTATTGGTGCCCTTCCAGCTGCTTTCTTGGAGCCCAGAGGGAGGGAGTCTGTGTATGTCCTAAGTCCATTGCAGACTCTTTAAGAGGAGATTCCTGATAATCTTGCAGTTTCTTCTGCTACTCCAATCCCCAATGGTTTTTACAGCTAGAAGTTATGGGGACTTATCTTCCTGGCACTGAAACCCTGGGCTTGGTAGTCTGGAATCCCTTGCTCCTGAGGTATCCCTCCTGATTTTAACCCACCACATATGGGTGTGGGACTGCCTGTTCTGTCTCCATGTCTCCATATCTCTGCCCTTCCGCCCCTCCTACCCATCTGGATGAATGTCACATCTTTAATTCATTGGTTGTCAGACTTCCATACAGACTGGTCTTCTGAAAATTCTGGGTGATAGTTGTTTTGTATTTTAGTTGTAATTTTTGCTTTGGTTGTGCAAGGAAGCAAGCCTTGTTGACCTACTCCTCCATCTCGACAAGCAGTACCCTGAATTTCTTTAAATATTTTAAATATTCCAAAGTCAGGATTTTTATCACTTTAAACTACTTTTCCTTACAGAGGGACCAAATTTAGAAAATGTTGCTTTAGTTCAAAATTGTGATGCTAATGTAACACTGACTTTTCTCCTTTCTCTTAAAACTGTGGAAATTCCATTCCTTTGTTTTCTTGAGCTCTTGGTACATATATTTAATGGTTATTAGATAATTCTCTTGATAATCTCCAGGCATTTCAGGTTCAGTATGTTCCCAAATAATCTCATAATCTTCTTCCTCAAGCCTGCACTTGTCTTGTATCCCCTGCATATAAGTTATGCCATCATCCACTCAAATTGACCAAGCGGGAAGCCCTGCATGCCTCCTTTAAACTCCCATTTTCAGTCACTGAGTATTATATTATATTGTTTAAGTGTCTCTTAAACTGGGTCCTCAACTCTCCTAAGAAATTGATATGGCTGGAGGGGAAGTATAGTATAATAGAAAAGATGGGTGAGACAAGCTTGGGCTTGAAATTCTGCTTCACCCCTAATTAATATAAAAATTAGAACTAGAATTTTAATGTTGCTACTCCTCAATTTCTTTACTTGTAAAATGGGTTTTACAAAAGTTACACTGCATAATGTATATATAACAGACGATTGTCAGTAAAGGTTAATTCCTTTCCCTTTCCTCTCTCTTCTGCTATTAAGTCATTCCCATTGAAACTGCTTTAGTTAAGGCTCGCGTGATGTCACGCCCACCCCAGGTCACTGCATGAATCTTTTAAATGATCTACATTTTCTCAGCCTCCAATCTATTCTTCAGACTGTCAGTACGTGTCTTTCTAAAATCAAAATCTGATTATTGTATTCCTACTTATCATGCTCACAATTTGATCTTTTCCAGTTCCTATGGGCCAAATTCTAATACCTGGCTTCAACATCACTTGCTACCCTTGTCTCTTTTCCTTGTCTGTTGAGTAAGGAGACAAAACAAAATATAGATAGGGCACACAGTTACAAGAAAAAAAGAGTGTATGACACACTGAAGTATAGTTAGAACATGTTTTGATCATAAATAAGGACTAAAAATTTTATCTTGGAGTACCTGAGACATACCATGGATCACCTAGAAGTTCACAGAGGAATGAACATTTGTTATGTCTTCTTTTTTCCCCATTTCCATCTTAATCCCAGAAACACAGCATATACAGGTAGAGTGGGGGAAGAAACACTATTCCTATTCATCTATGTGTCATCACTGAGCTAGGTGCTGAATACACAGGGTTAAGAATGTGAACATGGTACCGTTAATGTATAAAGATTATACTTGTCATGAATTCATCCATCATGAAAAGCAAGGTCAACCTGTATTACTATACTGATCTCATTTTTTAAATATCTATTTTTGATGAACACTATGCACAAAAAAGGAGTGCATAAAAGCCAGTACTTTTCAAAAACAGTTTGTGTGTCCTCTTAAGTAATGCTAATGTATAATCGTAAGGGCATGTTAAAGTACAGTAGTAAAGTGCTATACTATATAAGTGCTTAAATGCAGCACTCTGAGAAATATAGTATTTTATGGTTAGAGCCCACATTAGTTAAAAAGAGTTTGTAGTCAAGTCTCTTAAGGAATATGTTTAACAATTTAACTTCTTACCAAACATCTCATATTTCTAAACATATGTATTTTTAAATGGCAGTGTTTAGAATAAATAAATGCTTTTGGTGTTTTAAGTAGATACACATGCTATTTTCCTGTTCAAAGTAGGAGAAATAAGAAAATATGCTCTTAGGAAAACTGCTCTACTTTGGGTATACTCAATAGAAGAAAAATTTCAGTTTGTCTCAACTATGCCACTTTTTCACTGTTGCCTATTATTGAACCATGGCTTTATTCTTTTTTTTTTCTTTTGGTACCCATAATTATGCCTCTTCCAATTTTCACTGTGGAGCTTAAAATGTGTTAGAAACTGCTCCAGAATGGGGGGAAACCATGAAAACTCTGGAAGAGTTTTCATTAACAGAAATAACAAGAACTGGCTCAACATGTTGTTACATGCTTTAATATGTTTCTGCTTTATTTAAGTACTGTTAAGAGACATTCTAAAATTTTAAAGTAAGTCTAGACACTGTATTAGACAATTCTATTTTTGTTGATCACATTTTACTGAGATTATTTTTTTAGTTCTTATTCCAGATACACTATATTTTAGAGTTAATTTTTCAGTTTCACTTTTTATGCTATTTCACTCTGAGACCCAAATTATTACCCAAATTCTCACAATGTGTTTGATGATCATAATAGCATCCTTTGTGAAAGAAGTAAGAAATGGTGAGTTATATTTAGAAGTTGGAAGAAATAATGGAAAGAAAAAGCAACTGGACAGCGTCATATATGACAGGTCCTTTCTGCCAATTAAAATTACTTGACAGGGTTAATTTAAGAAAGGTTAATGCAAAATGTAATGCTATGTAGGTAACATATTTGAAGTGAAATTTCTCAAAAATTATATTTCCATTCATTCAATTAATGTGGCAATCCTACCATGGGCAAGCATTTGGCCCGATATACTTGTATATTAAAAAAGATACTCAAAGGTGATATTTGTTGGCCTCTTCCTCCACAAGAAGTTAATGTTCTAAAAGGGAAGACAACATAACTACATAAGCAATTATAAAATAAGGCGGAATTAAGGTTATGTGTTCTTTCTTAAAAGAGCAAGAGGTATATTTTGGGAATTCATGAAAAGAGCAAAAAGAGGGAGGATCAGGCACTTAAGTCTGACAGATGAGTGCAGGGTGGGAGGTCGCCTTGCAGGCTGAGCGAACAAAAGGTCCGGGGTTCTGAGAGTCAGCGACAGTTTAACTTTGTTGTTAGTGAGTGATACTCTTGGAAAAGGGTAGGTAACTGTTCCCATAATGTGCTTGGCACTTTGTTAAAGGTATTACACACATAATCTAATCTAATTTAATTTAAAAATATAGGTAGGATTGCCCCCATATTACTGGGAAGAAAACTCAGAATTGAAAAAGTTAGTCACCTTGCCTAAGAGCAAAGTGCTAAATCATGAAGACGCCATAAAACAAGTCATGACAGTGGGCAACTATTAAAAGCTTATAAACAGTGTTGTTTCTTTAAGAAAGCAGGAAGCTGTTTATTGGACAGATTGGAGTGGATAGAGACTAGGGTAGGACAGAAAGTTCAATTAATACTATAACATTTCAAATGTGGTAACAATGGTGTTGGTAATAGAAATAGAAAGAAATGGACAAACTATTATGTAGATGGAATTCATAGAAAATGGTAATCAGATGTAGGAGATGAGAAATAAGAGTTTTTAAAAAGCCATTTAAATTTAAAAGCTGATTTGGGAAGTTGCGCTGCAATTAACTCAAAGAGGAAAATCAAGAGACCCAACCTCGAAATGTGACAAATTAAAACTATTGTGTGAATTCATAAAGATCTATAGCGATAATGTTTATAAGAATAAATGTGCCCTGGCTGCTGTGGCTCAGTGGATTGAGCACTGGCCTGCGAGCCAAGTGTCGCTGGTTCAATTCCCAGTCAGGGCACATGACTAGGTTGCACATCAGGTTCCCAGTTGGGGGTGCAAGTGAGAGGCAGCCACACAGTGATGTTTCCCTCCCTCTCTTTCTCCTTTCCCCTCTCTCTAAAAATAAATAAACAAACAAAAAATAAATAGATTTTTTTTTTAAAAAGAATAAATGTATTGTCAAATTCCTAAAACAACAAAAACTCTTCCATTTCTCCAGAGAAGAGAAACCATAGAGTGCAGATTTGGAAAATGAATTTATAATATGGCTGTAATCTTCAGAGTCTTTGAAGTGGTCCCAGGGTTCCAATGATAATAGATTTCTAATGCATTATTAATCTAGTATTTAGAAAACAGAAGGCTTTGTTTATTATATTACTTATTATGTTATTTAAAATTAAGAGAGTTTGTGAATATATTATATTTAAGAAATCTAGGAGTTATTGTAGTCCTCAATTAAATGGTGTACTTTGGAAAGATTTCATAATAGTAAAAAATTAAAATAATTACTTTTTATGCTATTGTTATCAAATATATTAAACCTATTACTGATGTTATTTTTCTTTGGTTAGGGAGTTCTTTCCTGATCGATTTTTTTCCCATCACAATATTCACTTCATAGCAAAAGTGTTGTTAGGAGATCAAATGAGATTAAATTTGTAAAAATTTTCTGAAAATTTAGGGCTTCAGCTTGATAAGATGGGTAAATCAAGGCATTTATAATTACCAACATAAACGACTGAGTCCCTGGTCAAAAAGAACAAAAAAATAGTACATTTAAATAGTCATAATCCACAACTAAGCTATTATTTGGCTATGAGTCATATGTAAAGGTCATTTAAACTCATAAACATGCACTTCCAGCTTAGTCAACTTGTGTTTCTAATTAATTATCATTTAGAGGTTTCAGTTTTATTTGGATTATTTATCATCCAAGATTTTCCTGTTCCCTCTTTCCCAATTTAAGATTCAACACACTTCATGCACTTTAAGATAACACTCACTAGAAGAAACTCTTTAAGAATGTAATGACTAGCAATTGCTTTTTATCATTGCCAAACTTTTTCGTTATAGAAACCAGAGTGAACTTTATGTTCCCATATATTCTGACTTTCATACAAAGTGAAAATGTAATACATCAGAAAACTAAACTCAAAATCAATGTTATAATATTTTATGAAAAGCAATGGGATTAGTTACAGTTGTGGATACTTTTGAAGTTCTTAAAGTCTTTTTTTTTAGAAATTTATTCTGTAAATTTGAATCCTAGACAAAAAGTAAGCCTTGCAGATAAATTTGGAGTTCTTTTTTTCCTGCACATGTATTTTGCCTATTTTATTACTTAGCTGCCCAACATCTATTCTTTAATTGTAAGTAATCAATTTTTAAATTAGGTTATTTGATAAAAATTACTACTGATTGCAAAAATATTCATCTGTAACAATATCAATAAGACAATGCCTTTGATTATACTATTTTCCAGTTTTAAAAAGCAAATACTACTCATATATATAATTAATACCTGACCATATCCTCTCCTTTGGTGATAGGAATATAAACATTACAGAATATCTTATGAGTTTCCTGGGACATTTCAAAACGTTCCCACTCTTGGTGTAGGAGAGACAATGTATGTGTATGAATCTGTTTCTTTCACCACCTTACAGTTGGCATGCAGGGGTAAGCTGTCCTGGAGGAGAGATGTGTATATGCTTGGTCACTTTCTACGATGGAGGGTAGGCTCTGAACAAGTTCTGTGGTCAGTGCCCTCTGGAGTAACAGCACAACCACTCAAAGCTTCCAGCAAACTCAGAATCACTCTTAGAATTCAACACCTACTAGTTAGTAACTGTATTCAGTGCATTTTCTGAGGCTTCTTGTTCACATATACTTTCCTAGACAGCTGGGTTTTTTGGTGTGGGTTTCTTTTGTTTGTTTGTTTGTTTGTTTTGAGTTTGAAGAGTGAAAAATGATTTGAAAACAAATCTGCATTTCAGCATCATGTTAAATGTGCCACCTTTCCCATATGATACCTTTATCTTAACATATCTTAAAGTCCTCTTGTTTTCTTTTATATCTCCTCTATAATTTTGTAAATTTTGCTCTTACATAAATTCATAGAGTTTGGGGCATAATGTAACTAATATTTGTATAGTGCTATATAATGCTATGTTATGCTTTAAAAAAAAAATGACCTTACACATTTTCAGGGCCAGGCCAGGCTCATAGAAACACAGTGCTGTGTGGATCTTTGTCTAACTCCACATTCATCTCTTAAACCATGTTGGTAGCTTGATAGGGCTGTAAAATTGGACATGTGGGAGTGTTTGTACCATGGAAATTGGCAAATATTACACATCAGAGCTTTTACTTTTCCTCTGGAGAGTCAGTTGTTAAACCTCTGGAGATGAGGTTTCTACAGCTATCACCTTCCTCCCTGGCACTGAACCGGCCACTGCCTGCTTCGTCCCTACCAAGAGCAGACCTAGCGTTACTGTTAGTGCTGTGGCACCCTGTGTGTGGGGAGCGAGGCCAAAACATCAAGTGTCATGGAAGAGGCAGGCCCTGGGCTCTGAAGAGAGGAAGGAAAGGGCTTTCCTTTCCCTGGTACCTACTGAAGTTACTTCTGAAGTTAAAAGATAATTTTTTAAGTGCCCTGAAAAACTCAATGCCCCTGGAAATGAATAAACTGCGCACTTAATTATATCATACCTAATCACTGAGCCACACACAGATAAATATATGCTGAGACACTCATATAGTCATACTGATGGAAGATGAAGTTCAATTTTTTTAGTACAATGATATATAATTTATGTGTTTTGGGTGTGTATTGGGTGTCCACATATAATGTCTGACTGGACTGAAAAGTCTGGAATGCATGTACTCAAATTAGCTCAAATTTTAAATCTGTAGTTCCAGATTCCTTTGTTTTTACTCTTTATATTTTGACATTTCTTTAAAGTCCAGGCAATCATTACCAAATATTCGAGGTGGGAGTATAAGCGAATTCCAAAAATGTTCCAGCAACAGCCAAGTCATAAAACAAACATTGTAACCCACACACATTGTATTCATTATAGCCTAAAAAAAGACAGCTCTTGATACCAGTCATGTATATTAATGATTAAACAATTCTGAAACCCCTCTGGCACTTGTAAAACTTTCAGCCTCTTTGTCTTGGCAATATGATTTTCTGTCCTGAGCAGAGAATATTAGAGGTCAAAGCTGTGTGGTCTTTGTGTGTGAAGAATAGCAAAGAAGGGAATTGTTTGTGTGTCTATTTTTTCATAAATTTTTGTTTTATTTTCAGTTTTTTCTTTCTAAAAGGAATTTTGCCCAAGCCAAATTCTACCATCATACTACTTTAGAGTCCAGTGTTGAGAGCTGGCATGCACGTAGACTACGAAGGAGGGATGCTATGAACTTGCTGTGGCCAGCCTTCCCCTGCCCCACACTACCCCTCACCCCACTGCTGCCATTTTTCTCAGTTTATCTTCTTCCAGTCCATTTCTCCCTGACTCAAATAGTTCACATCCTCAGAGACTTTCAAGGCTATCTCATTTTAAAAGACCTCCCTGACTAAACTAGTGACACTGATCTTTTCTCATCCTTATTATTTTGCCACTTAGTCTTCTTGTCATGTGGGCTAATAGTAGGTCTTTTTATTACCCAAAGACAATTTGTTTCTCATAGGTAGAGAGCTATCAACTTATTTTTTATGTTCTCTGCATAATAGATCTATGTATAATATTAGACACAAGGCAGGTATGCAGTCAAAACTTTGATTCATTTATTTAGATTTGAAAACTATTAAATAGTCAAAATATTCCTTGGACATGATTAAGATTATTTAAAAAGTTGTGGTGTATGTGAGATCATCCCTATTTTTATTTTTTGTTGTCTTTTTTCTTTTTAAAAAAATTTAATTGAATTTATTGGGGTGACATCAGCTAATAAAATTATATAGGTTTCATGTGTATAATTCTATAATACATTGTCTATATATTATATTGTGTGTTCACCACCCAAAATCAAGTCTCCTTTTGATCATAGCTATTTTTCAATGTAGACTTTAGCTGATCTAAGAAACTATGGATTTCATGCTCTGGCACTTCACACTAATTTTAAATGTCCTGTCTCTTTGTGAAAGAACCATGCACTTCTACTTAACTTGGTCACATGAAGTTAATCCCTGCAGATAGTTTGTATACAATGCATCCAGACTGTGCAGATACAGAGTATGAACATTTTGAAAACATCAAAAAGGGCAATCCTGATATTTTTGAGGAAAATTTTCGATACTTGATTAAGACAGAGGTATCACAAAAAATTTAAGTTGAATTTCCGTACACTAATCATTATATTTAATTAACTTAATATCAAACAGTTGAGAGCTTACTACCTATATATGGTAATTAGGGCACACTGATTTATGTAATAGATATAGCTTTGAAAAATTGATTATTGCTTTTATAAAACAGATTTTTTATTATACTTATAGAGAGGGAAGGGAGGGAGAAAGAGAGGGAGAGAAACATCAATTGGTTACCTCTCTTACGCACCCTGATAAGGAACTGAACCCAAAACCCTGGCATATGTGCCCTGACCGGGAATCAAACTAACGATCCTTCCTTTTGTGGGATGATACCCAACTGTGTGAGCTACACGGGTCAGGGCTGATTATTGCTTTTTTGTGCCTTACTCACATATGAATGCACAAAAAGTATCCCATTAAAAATATCTTGCTGAAAATCCTTTCTAAAAAAGTATTTGCAAGATGAATAGTAGGTCCCTAATACATTATGTCTACTAAATTTAGATGTTCTCAGATGAGGTTTCTTAATATGGGGTTGTTCTACAATCCTTTATTTTCTCACCCTGGGTGGAGATCCAGGCTTTTTCTAGAAATATCTCTAATTCATTTTCACAATTCTCTTTTCCAGCATGGACAAATATAGCTTACAACTCTCTCATCATTCCATTTTAACTTTGTCTTTGTGTCTCCTGATTCCTTGTGAATGATTCATTCTCAATAGCACAGAACTGGAAAACATAGGGAAGGAAGGTAAGGTCAGGTCGTGGTGCCTCTTACAGGGAGGAGAAAAGCTACCTTACTTTTGTTCACAGATTCTATGACTGCTCTCTGTCCCTCCTTCTCCTGTTTAATTCATTTTGTTTTCAATTAAGTTAAAATACAACTTTAAAAGATAGATAAATGAGATATCAGAATATGAGAGTAGTTTAGACTAGAAAGGATGTTGGAATTTATAAAGGGAATGACTGTATTCTGGAAGATTATTCATAAATGATAAACTTGATTTTGCATCAAAATAAATGATAACATTTTCTTCTCTAGGTCCTTCCTAACTTAGGAATTTATACATTCAATTTTGGCACATTGAAACTGTGCATTATCAGATCTTCTAAGTATCAACAATACTTTGAGTTCTTTTAAGTCGTCGTCGTTGGCAGCCATCCGTCTCGAGAGACGATGGTGTAGCTTCTTAAGAGTCTATCTGCACCGCCGAGAATGGCTGTGCAGTCCGACTCGGGAGTGACACGGTATCTGTCTCCTCCCGTGTTGAATCGACATCTTGCGATGACGCTGGAGTGTCCTCTCCAGTGAAGCTGAAGCTACAGAGCCTGGGCAGGGTGATATGGAGGGTCTGCTGTTGCCCATGCAGCAGACCCCCCCTCTCTTCGCAGCTGAAGGGTCCAAGGGAAAGACGGAGTCAATACAGCTTGGCTTCAGGTGCGCCGCAGGAGTTGCTGGTGTTGACTACAACGTCAAACCGCCTTAGGGACTCCGGCTCCGGATTTTCTGTCGGGGTTTACTCCCTTAGCCTTTCCCCTGAAGAGGTATGCCGCAAGGCAGCGGAGGTTTTTTGGAGTCAGAGTTTTCCTTCTCTGATGTGCCCTGACTGGAAGATCGAACCAGCGACACTTAGCTCGCAGGCCGACGCTCAATCCACTGAGCCAAACCAGCCAGTCAAACAGGTTACATTTGCATAAATGGTTAATCCAGAGCCTTAATCCTATTTAGAGTGATTTAGGACACAATCACTTAAAAGAACTTAGACGAACTTAGCGTTGGCCTGCGAGCTAAGTGTCGCTGGTTCGATCTTCCAGTCAGGGCACATCAGAGAAGGAAAACTCTGACTCCAAAAAACCTCCGCTGCCTTGCGGCATACCTCTTCAGGGGAAAGGCTAAGGGAGTAAACCCCGACAGAAAATCCGGAGCCGGAGTCCCTAAGGCGGTTTGACGTTGTAGTCAACACCGGCAACTCCTGCGGCGCACCTGAAGCCAAGCTGTATTGACTCCGTCTTTCCCTTGGACCCTTCAGTTGCGAAGAGAGGGGGGGTCTGCTGCATGGGCAACAGCAGACCCTCCATATCACCCTGCCCAGGCTCTGTAGCTTCAGCTTCACTGGAGAGGACACTCCAGCGTCATCGCAAGATGTCGATTCAACACGGGAGGAGACAGATACCGTGTCACTCCCGAGTCGGACTGCACAGCCATTCTCGGCGGTGCAGATAGACTCTTAAGAAGCTACACCATTGTCTCTCGAGATGGACGGCTGCCGACGAACCTGTTTGAGGAAACAAGTAAACTCACATCTAATCCCCAACCCCATCACCTTGCCTTGGACCAGTGCTATGCCCTGAACCAGTGCTATCATTTCTTAAGTGGTTTTGCATCTTGCCAATCCATTTCCCACATCGTTAACAGAAGCATCTTTCTAAACCTTTCAATTGCTCTCTGTCCTCTACAGAATAAAAATTTAAACAAGCTATGCAAGCTTCTTTACAATTTGGCTCCTGCTTACAACCTTGTTTCTTCTAGCAGTCTGAGTTGTATATGCTCCAAGCACAGCAAACTAAACTCAAAATGCCATGTGGTTTATGTTTCTGTGCCTTTCTCATATTGGAAATTGGAAATCGGTTTGAAAAATAATGAAAGAAACCTTTCCTAATTTGGTAAAGAAAGTAGACATGCAAGTCCAGGAAGCACAGAGTCCCAAGCAAGATGGATGCAAAGAGTCTCACACTAAGACACATCATAATTAAAATGCAGAAAGAGTAAAGCAGTTAGTTATTTGCAAGGGTGCTCCCATAAGTCAGTCAGCTGATTTCTCAGAAGACACTGTAGGCCAGAATGGGTTGGCAATAGTATTCAAAGTGATGAAAAGCAAGGACTTACAACCAAGATTACTCTATCCAGCAAAGCTATCATTTAGAGTGGAAGGGCCCATAAAGTGCTTCCCAGACAAAAAAAACTAAAGGAGGTCATCACCACCAAACCAATATTATATGAAATGTTAAAGGATCTTCTTTAAGAAGATAAAAAATGTGAACAATAAAATGGCTATATATATATAAACTGATTTAAAAAAACAAACAAACAAACAAGCAGAACAGAAACAGAATCATAGATACAGAGAACTTTTTGATGGCTGCCAGATGGGAAAGGGTTCAGGAGGATGGGCAAAAAAGGTGAAGGGACTAAAAAGTTTAAATTAGTAGTTACAGAATAGTCATGGGAATGTAACATACCACATAGGGATTACAGTAGCCAAAGAGCATATATGCATGACCCATGGACATGGAAATGGTGTGGAGATTGCCTGAGGGAGTGTGTGTGTGTGGCAGGGGGTGCTGGGTGGTGGGGGGCAAGTGGGGAAAAACCGGGTAAACAGAACTAGCATTATCAATAAAATATAACTTATAAAAAATATGTATTCATAATATTTATAAAATAGATGTTGAGGAACGAGGCATGGCAATTTCTCTAAGGGGAAAACTATACCTATTTGATAGAGCAGCTCTATGAGGAAAAAACATGTAGACATCATTTTAACCTTCAATCACTTAATGTGGTTCAAAAAATAAGGTTTTTTTTTTTTTTAATTCACTATTATGAATCTAGGACAAAGCTGATTCTTTTTATTTGGGAGGTGAGATATTTTTTAAAACTTGCTTTTGAATAGGTTGTGAACATTTTTACTCCTGAGGCTATTACAGTGTTAAGTTCCATGAGTGATAGGTTGGGCAGGACATAACCTTCCAAAGATGGGGAGGAAATATCAGCATTTCCATGGAGTATGTGTAGTTTTAAAAGGCCCAAGTAATTCTGAAACCCTTTTCTCTGGAGGACGTTCTTTGCCCAACAATGCCTGCTCCCACCTCCACTTCCAGCCTATCATTCTGAGAACACTGGTTAAAGAAAAAGAAACAAATTTAAATTAAGGAATTAGTTTGAATGAAAAATATATCTTGATTGAAAATATGTAACAGTGAAATTCCTCAAGGATCAATAAGATGTCTCAACTTAGTCAACATTTTCTAATGATAAGACTATATAATGAAAATTCCAAGTTTGTAAATTATGCCACGAGAATTTTGAAAACATGTGATTCTTGACTATTTAGTCTGAGACACTGACTCCTCTTCCCTTAGATTGTCAATTAAAAAAATAACAACAGTCAACACAACAATAGCCGTCTGGTGTGCATAATTAAAAATTATACCTATTTTTTGTCAAATTGGCAAAAAATGTATTTTTGGTGTGCTGCAGAATTTTAGCAATTAGTTTATCTGTGCCATGAGATGAAAAGTGTTGAAAATCACTGAAATAAGCTAATGACGATAAAGTGCTGGTAGAACATATGTATATAGCAGAAAACTGGAAGGAAGTTTGATTACAGTGCATTTTGTGATAAAATTCAAATTATTTTAATTGGATAAAGGGCTCTGAAGAATAACTTCCTCACAAAAAAGGCACCAAGAAATCACTTTGGATGTTTTCCTGAAGATATCATTTTAATATGCAGATGTAGCCAAAAAGCAATAAAGTAATGGGCATCATCAGGAAGAAAGTAAGCCTTAGAACAGAATATATTATAATAGTTCTATGTAATCAGCATGGTATATCTACATCTGGAATACTGATGCTACCCTTTTTGCATAGCATTAATAAAGACTATGCTATTAATATAGTCCATTCTAGAATTAGAATGACATGACGTAGGCTAAAAATGTGGGCTATCATCTAGAATAATAAATGTTTATGAAGGTGAACGTTAAGATGGACTATATTCAATGTCTATAAAATCATAACAATATAAATAATAAGAGACTTTTTAGTCAATTCATAAAATATTAGAACTAGCATGCACTGCTTAAAGTCCTATTATGCTAGGAGCAAGACAGATAAATACATGTGCTCTATTACATGCAAACAAAACACATGAAAGTTGTTATTCATATAAGTGTTGCATGCTACAAGTATGAATAGGTTCAAGAGAGGTTTTGGCAAAACCGAAGAAGAAAATCCCACAACTGGTTAGTAAACTAGAGATGTTTAGGGTTTGCTTAACATTTTGAATTGATATCATAAAATATAATCTAACATGCACTATTGTTTAAATTAACTGATGTTTTGTGCTACTTATCTAATTAGATAAACTCCAAAAATATAATGAAAATTAGGAGGAAATTTAACAAATACTTCTAATTAATTAATCTTTAACCTTAGTTCTTTTGATGTTTAGTATGATTAAACACTCATTAATCCCTTAATCCTGGAATAATTACTAACTTTCATTTGTCGATTTTTAATATGACACACTAGTTAATGTGGAGTTTATGCATCATTCTGTCTACTTCAGGATTTAATGAGGGCGGGTCAACTCCAAACCCCTATGCTAAGCTAGGGATTTGTACAAGTATAACAGTCTTCCTAAATAGCTTATAATTTAGATTAAAATGTAGGCTAAAATTACAAATAACAATAGAAGAATTGAGGTGAGTGCTAGTTCACAGTATAACAGTCTAGTTTTAAAGTAAAAGAGATAATGACAGATTAGAAAACTAGGTAAAAGAGTATGAAGAAACTTAAATTTATGTTTGACTTTGAAAGAAAAATGTCATTTAAGTAAATGAAAGCTACTAAAATACTGATTTCTAAGCCTCACTTTAGACCTACCAGATCAGACCTTCCGAGGAGTTGGAATTGGGCATATAAAAATTTTTTTAAGTTCAATATGCGACTCCATGGAGCCAGTCCATGAGGCAATGCTTGGGAAATACAAAACCAGGGATTCCATGTAATTATAGGAACTGGTGAGCAGAAGCAGGGAAAGTGCCTAGCAATTTGTATTGGAGGGGAAGACAAGCAAATCAACTTATTTGGGGCGAAAGGCTTATGTAAGTTGTAGAGGAACAAGGGGAGAAAACTGTATAAGTAAGCTGGACTCAGATTTTGGGCTTTGAATTCCTAGTACAATATCTTGTTTGCTTGTTGAGAGACTGTTCCATAGAAAGTTCTAGATATTTGAAGTGGAAGAGTGATCTTGATAACTGGTCCTTTCTGAATACATAAATGGTCAATATAAAGTCAGAGGGGCTGAAAACAGGGGTCTTGTTAAAAAACTGTCGTTATTTTTGTTGAGATACAAATACTGAAGGCCTGGGCGGACAGGATGACAACAGAAACAGGGGGGAAGTGCTAGATGCTCATTTGGCAACACAGAAAGGGTATCTGGATCTTCTTTTAAATATTTTAAGTATCCTCCTCTGTAAACCCAGATGTTTTTATTACATCCTCCTTTTCTTTTCACTTTCATTTCTATGAAAAATGTAACTGCTCTGCATTAGAGCTCATTGTTTAGACTGCTAGCAAAGAATGTGTGCCTAAGAATTGCAAAGAGAGCCAAGGGCTGAAATGGCTTTAAATCATGCTTTAATTTTTCAATGCTGATTAGCAGCATAATATGAAACCAGCTTTGGAATTGTCTTGTATTTAGAATTGCATGAGTGGCAGAACATTTAAATACAAATTAAAAAGAGAAACAGGTATTTTATTCTTTTTGAAGCAATTGTGAATGGGGCGACTAAATGAACTAACAAGATAAACAGAGACAGACACATAGACGGAGAGCAGGTGACAGCCAGTGGCGGGGGAACGGGGACGGTAGGGATGGAGGGATTGAGCAAAAAGGAAAAAGGACTCATGGTCATGGACAAGTGTGGTGATTGCTGGGGGAAGGGGGTCTTGAGGGACTAAATGATAATGGAAAACATACAACAAAGGTCAAATTAAAAATGAAACATAAAGAAAAAGAGAATCAGGAAAGATTACATTAAATATTTACCAGACAGCAAACTTCACAAGACATATTAACCGTTAGAATAGACGATAAAGTGGATGTGTACATTATCTTCTAAGCGGTGCTTCTATGAATTAGATAAAGCCTAAGAGGTCGTGACTCCCAGAGCGAGCTGTATGCAATATGTTCATGAAAGTTCCCACATTTCCCTCCTTTTATGACCATTTTCCCCTTTCAGTCTCATTCTTGGTGCCCTTGTGCTCCTTCCCTTCTAGCAAATCCAAATCTGCTCTCAGAGAAGGTATGGTCATTTATACCATAGTATGAGTTTATGTCTACGCGTTAACTCTGCCAGGTACATTTGTTGAACCTTATCCTTAATCTTGTATAAAGAAAAGTTTGGTTTCCTATTGAAGATATTTTAGACTTTAGGAAAATCCAGAAAATGAGAGAGATTTTTATAAGCAGTGGGATTACAGTATCCACATCAATTCTGATAATTTTGGAGCCATTTTTAGAACATAGTAAAGGTTGCATTTAGCAGATGTAAATACTCAACATGATCAGGTAAAGAATTCTTTTTGAATAAAAGGTTAGAACTTACAGTCACTACAGAACAAACAGAAGAGTATTTCCTCTCTGGGTTAGGGGACATGCTTCCTTGTGTTACAGAGAGGCCATAAATGATAAGGAAAAGGTTAGTAAATTCATATAGGAATTTAATTCTGTGCAATATAGTTCAACAATATTCCCATGACTTTCTTCGGGAATATGCCACTGGAACCATCCTATCTGTTGCACAATGGAATAGTCTGCTTTTAATTCTGGCATGGTTTTTACCCTGCTGACACAAGCTGTTGCAACTAAAAGTCTTTCAAAAGAAAACACTGCCATCACTGTATCATGTTATGTACTTTCTAAAGATTATCTAATGTTTTATTTATTTTCTTAATAAATCTCTGACTGGATGACATGATTCGTTTTACTTAACATGACAAGTCCTTTAAGTAGTTTCTGACATCATTAGAGAATAGATACAGGATTGGTAAGAGCTATAATTGATTTATTCCTCACGGATGAAGATGGTGTGGAATCAATTCTCTGTTGCAGGACTTTTCAGTTATATTTGAATATTTGATACCAGCAATTGTGCAATCATTTGCAACTGTTTTGAGTTTCATGCTGATTTGATGGGAATTACACTTTCTGGGTTTCTGTAATAGTTTATCTACTTGTGTTTCTTTCTTGCTGGCTTTACAGGGCATGCCATTTTTAGGGTAAAGTGAGCTGAAGACAGGATAAGTATTAGTATTATCAACCATACATATCAATTGTGGTGCCTTACAATGGTGGATTCTAGGATTCATGGGAAAAAGTAAGAGAACTTGGAACCTACAGAAGGCCCCTGCCTCTGTATACAAAGTCTTCTGTTCACGTATTCCAAGTGGAAGTCAGTAAAGAAATATGGGGAAACTGAACTCACTTCTTTTTCAACTCAAACACTGAATCACTGCCTCCAGGCAGCAAATGAAGGATGTGCACAGCATACTCACCTCATAAGAAAAAAGATTTGTCTTCCGTGTTAAATAGTCAGTCAGCTTACTTGATGGAACAAATTTAACTCAACCTAAGATAATTTGGTGTGTGTTTGTCTGTTTCACTATAACTGTTGAGAAAGTAAATTTTGAATAACATGCATACATTACTATACATCACCTGCTTGGTTTAGGTTGACACTTGGAAACAAAATACTGGTAGCTATACCTTCTTAATTGAATATATCATATTATTCTGACATTTTGATAAAACTTGGTTCATGATAGAAGTTGCTTATAAGAAAATAAGTGACTCATAGACCATCTTAAAAATAAATTTAAGAATGAAACAAGTTAAAAATAGTATATGAGTAATTTATTTTCTTATAAACAATTTATCTACATTTGTCAGTTTAAGACTTGTGTTACTCTGCTTTCAAACATATTTGCTTTAAAGAATCATTTCTTGGTTTGAGATAAATATTCATTTCACAAAGTATCATCTACATACAAAACTGCTACTTTCAGAGATATTTTAAAAATTATATGTAATTTGTTTTCTATTAGAAGGGTAGGGAACATTAAAATTAATCATCAAAATATTTTATATTTAATTCTAATAAATTCTATGTGACTCATAACCATTATTTTATTTCATTCTAAAAATCTTAGACCAACAAATTATTTGGCTTTTAATAGCAAAACAGTTTTTATTCCCTTTCTTAGAGTCAGAATGGTAAAAATTACTTTGTTTTTGTAGTCAAGGCCAAAGCATTGATTTATGATTAAATTATTACATGTCACTAATAATTTAATAGACTATTTAATTAAATACTCTGATTACTGAACAGCAGAATAAAAGTACTTGAGGACCTCATTTACAACACCAACTGGCATCAGTGATTAAACTCATCTTAATTACAGAGATCTTGGTCACAACTAAGCTATGCCTTTAAAAGTGGTTGAAATTAGCAATAATATAAGAGAGAAGCTAATGGGTATAATATATTGCCATCTCTTTCAACATTTTATGACTCTGGGAAAACACAATAATAGGCAAATTCAAAATGAGATATAATGATAAGGAAAGAGAACTGAGGAACTATCTGTCCACATCCCACCACAGAAGTCTCACTTCCATAGTACACTGAAAGTGTTCAATGATTCCATTTACCGACAGAGGAAGGGATTAAATAGAAATGGTAATTACGCTTCAATACATGCCTTAATATCATTCATGCTTACAATATTTAAGTCCTGCTTCACCCTTTGAAGACCTCAATATTGTGATTAGAGCCTGGAAATTATGAAATTCAGGATGTGATTGCCGATTGAAGAGGGGTAGGAGAGTACATGTGATGAAACTTCAAGTTACATCTACAAAAACACCTCTTTTTAACACTGGGAACACTAAGTAAATATTAAATATTAAAAAACTGAAAACACTAGCATTATCACCATATTTTTCAAAGTCTGATATCTTCTGATTTTTTTTTGTGCTATGCAAAATGACTTTTCATTGCTAACAAAAAATTTCATTAATCCTATACATCAAGCACAACTAGAATTTTACTGTGGATTTGGATCACAGAGTGATTTGCTTAGGCCAAACTCAGGAACAAGATACAGAAAACGGCCGTCAAGCTCAATATCTTCATAAAATACAAATACATTATCAGTTCCACTCCAATAAAAATAGCATCCCCCTAACTTTCTTCATGTCATTTCAAACTCAGCCAAATTTAAATGATCCTTGATTTCTCCAACTCCTTATCCTATGCCTTGGCCAAAACATCCACCAGGCCTAGAAGTTGAGGAAATGGACACAGCAGAGGAATGAGTAAAGGGATAGAAACAATTTGAATCATTTCTGTCAGGTATATGTTGAGTATTTGCACTCTATCATCACATTTGCTGAAAGAAGCTAGGTTTGACATCAAAGTGGTTCATAAAGGATTATACTTCACTTTCTAGAAGATTAACAAAATACAGAGGCAATGACAAGGGGCTTATCTAGAAAACTGGAAGAAATGCTTCCAGGAACTTAACAGCTTGCCAGGAAAAATACCAGTCTGTAAGGACCAAGAAAACTGTTTGGAGTGACCTGGGATGTATCTGTTGTGTTTGTCCCTGTGTTTGTGATAGTCATCAGTCATGTGTAATGTAAGTAAGCTGTTTTTCTTGGCTACATGTGAAAGTGAAAAGGTTTGAGGTATTCTTTTCTATGCTTCAGCTTATTAGAGAAGGTAAGCATCTTAAAGGGGATAAGAAAACTAATTTAGGAAGGAAGCCAAGAAGAAAACAAATCTTAAAAGCCTAGGGTATCCAAACTATCAATAAGAAGATAGCCAATGAAATAAACATCTGGAGAAGCTACACCTCTGCTCCACAGAAACATCTAGGAGTTTCCGGGCTCCATTCAGTTCACTGTTCCAGGACCGTCCTGTTCCATAGTCTAAGTTAGAACCACTAGTCCAGCAGGAGGGTGGAATAAAAGAAGAAAAAGTGGGTGCAAAGAGCTCCGGCTACCTACCTCTTACAGAAGATTTCTGAGAGTTGTTATGGGACCCTTCACACATCCCATCAGCTAGAACTTGGTCGTATGGCCACACTAAACTGAAGGAAGACTGGAAATGTAGTGTTAATTTTGTGCCGCTAGCTAAAAATTTTATTGCTGTGGAAGAAGAGGAGAATGGAAATCGGGGAACAATGAATAGTCTTTGCTCACAAAGTTGGAGAGAAAAATGACTGGTTTTGATTTAATGAAAAATAAAGTAACATAATAAATGACATTTGTTGTCATAAGTTTGAAGATTTAAGCATTGCAGATATGACAAAGAGAGAATAGAAAGCCCTATATGCCTCCTGAGAAAAGGGGCATGATAAAAATGTATAACTTCAAATGGGGTAAAAAAGCACAGAGTTCAATGGTTAATAGGAGATGGAGAAGAAATGTATTGTCTGTTAGAGATAAAGACACCTCTCAAATTTGCCAGTAACAAATAAATGAAAGGAAGAGCTAATATGTTGGGTCCCATAATTTTCAAATATGCTCATATATCATGTACTTATAATTTATTCTTTGCTAATTAACACACAGAATTTGAGGTGGTTGAATTAAAACATAAATAATTCTGATAGTCAGGAATACTAAACAACAGACAGAAATAGAAAGACTTAAACTTCAGTGAAAAAATGTGTTGCATGACAAAAAAACAAAAAAAAACAAAACAAAATATAGGAAATGTAATTTACTCACATGAATGAAGTCCTGAACATTTTGCAACCTCAATATAAGCCACCAGTATGTCACTGCTTCTGAAATAGTTAATATTATATTAGGTTGAATTAAGAAATTTAACTCACTCCTTCTTAAGATATTGTATGTGTACTAACCAGAAGTTTCCAAGGTGCTGGGGGATTAATTTAACTAAAGGTATAAAAGAATCTTTTTCAACTTCCATATAGTTTTAAGAAAATCAATGATATATTTTTCCATTTTAGAAAAGAACAGTTTGAGTGCATCTACAGCTTTATTGAGTATGAATGCTTGGTGATTAGAGAGATGAGATAAATTTGCTCATGATCTAGATGAGTAAATCCTTTCATTATTTAATCAAGCAATGATTGTTTTCACTATTATATAAATAGGTTCATTCATTGTCATATGCTGTTAAACTTATAACCTTAACAGGCACACTTTTTATTATATCAAAACTCCAAAATAGTTAAGTGATTAAAAATATTTTTTAAAAAGATGGAGAAATGATGTTACTGTGGTTTATATCTCTATTAAGAAAAATAATAAATATTTCTTTATCTATATTGGTTTGGTTCTTGCTGAAAAGCTGGTTTTGAGTAAATAACATAGCTGGTAAAGAGTAGTCAAAAGTCTGGAATTGATGCTCCAGGGCTGGGGAAACAACAGAAGCTTTGCTTGGTGAGGTGTATGGCCAATATCTTCATTTCTTTGAAAGGTTTTTATGTGGAAAAGGTCCTGATTATTTTATATATATATTAAGTAACACCTAGGATCAGAACCACCTGCAAATGTAATGAGCCACTTCAAAATTGGTAATGTACAGTAAATTAGTGTGGGTATGTAGCAGACTGATAAGTCAATTGGAAAAAACAAGAT
Source organism: Furipterus horrens (assembly GCF_987537825.1). Taxonomy (NCBI): domain Eukaryota; kingdom Metazoa; phylum Chordata; class Mammalia; order Chiroptera; family Furipteridae; genus Furipterus; species Furipterus horrens. The sequence goes on from NW_028327173.1 coordinate 154,812,768, forward strand.
AACCAATATAAGACAAAAAACAGACATTGCATCAGTAAACAAAGAAATGGAATATTCGATAAATAATACTGAAAAAAACAAGCTAGCTATTTTCAGGAATAAATTATCAGTTTATAATTTCATCTCATACCATATCCCAAAATAAAATCCAGGGGGGATTTAAAAGATATGCTTAAAATTAAAACTATAGAGGCTGGAATAATATGTATGTCAGACAGCGAAATGGAAAAATAACCACTTTTAAGCATAAAAAATAATATAATAAATTAGCAAAAAATGATCTATAGGTATGGTTACACAAAATGACTCATTTTTCAGAACAGTGTAGGATTAGACAAACAGCAAGGATTAGGGATAGAACAAGAGATACCAAGTGTGCCAGAAGGTGCACAGAAGAAAGCTAGATTTATTAAAAAAAACTCTTGGGTTTGGCACTTAGGAGGTCATTGATGACCCTAAAGAGAGAAAGCCAATAAAGAGATTGGAAGTTAGAATACAAGAGTTAAATGAGAAAAATTGGGATTTACTCTATACATTAAAGAAATGTGGTGCTAGTGTAAAGGAACTGGGGTAGTCTTTTGAAAAGATTTCAATGTTAAGAGCAAGGGCATTTTATTCAACTGGCCCATAGGGAAGAGCCTAGAGCCTATAAAAACTTCAAGGTCTTATAAATGTAGACTATGCTAAGTAAAATAAGCCAGGCAGCGAAAGACAAATATCATATAATTTCACCTAACACAGGAAACTAATGAACAAAACAAACAAACAAACGAACAAAATAAAATCAGAGACATGTAAACTAGGACCAGACTGACAGTGAACATGGGGAACAGGGGAGGGGAAAAAGGGCAGAAAGAAGGGGAATGGTCCAGTCAAGGAACTAGTATAAATGACCATGGACGTGCCAACTAAATGGGGATTGACTGTGGGAGAGGGGGGTTGGGGTGAAGCAGGGGAGAGAAAAGGGGGGGAAATGGGACAACTGTAATGGAAAAACAATAAATAAAAAAGACAGAAAGAGGAAAAATGAAACAGAAATTTTTTAAAAACTTTGAAATTAAGACACTGGGAAGAAAATTTGAAAAGAAAATTAAAACAGAGATTAGCAAATATTTAACATATAAAATTTATCAATCTTTTATAACATTTGAAAGTAATTTGATAATACTTTTCACTGTAAGAATTCCTAAGAATGTACAATATTTACAGAAAAGTTTATAGTTAATGAATTCATTTTATAAAGTTTATAGTGAATTCAAAGAGTTACTTTGGACCCAATAATTTCAAAAGAAAGTTTATACCAAACTTTGAAATAATTATAAAATATTGTATCTAATGAGAAACATGCATGTGTTTTAATGTTTGATCTCCATAGGCTGGCCTCAGGAAATAACAGTACCTAGGGTCTATGAAGATCTTAAAACATCCTTGATTTAAAAAAGAAAAATTGGGAAGTGGATTTCTGTAATTAAAAGGCAAGGAAGGGAAGGACTGAAGATATCCCAGAGGAGCTACGAGGAGAGAGAATCAACAGTCTACTGCCCTTTGAGAGTAATTCTTTTGAACTTAAAATAGCAAATACACACAATAATAACTAGGGCAATTACATGCAATATTTTCATATGTTAAAAATACAGACATATTTAGAAAAATTCTTTGCTATCCTTGTAAGTCAGTGTGCAAAAATCATAGCCTTATTCTTTAATTAAAGCCAGACTAACATTAAACTAGTAAGCAAGCTGACAAAACATAAATATTTTACACAGTTTACTATTTACTTACATAATTTAATTACATTTTGGAATATGATACTTTTAAATATCATTAAGAAATTCTCCAGACATTTTAGAGCACATTGAGCATTTCTGTAAGCATGTGCCATGGAATTTTAATTTATAAGCCCATGTACATATAGAGTTATATAAAATAGCCAAAGATAGTCAATTCACAAATATAAGGGCACAATATACAAGGTACAGCCAAACTACAGTTAAACAGACAAGAAAAAATAGAATTAATTTAGAAAAGCTGTTTTAAAACTTTTTAGTCTTGAGACTCCTTTATACTCTTAAAAGTTATTGAAGATTTCAAAGAGCTTTTTAAATATGGGTTATAGGTCAATGTGAACATCAACTGACAACATTAGCATAGGAAGGAAGTGGGCTTACATAGTTCCATTATGCTCTCTTCTTACACTGCACATCCAATTAATTTTTCTAAAACACAATTTATATCCTGACATTTTTCAGAGTTCAAATCTCCAATGACTCCTCATTGTCTACAGGTAAAAGTTAAAATTCCTTAGATTGACAATAAAGGCCCTAAATAATCTAGTCCTAACTCCTTTTCTACCTTCTCCTATTACTTAGATATACTTCCTACTCCAGACAGCTAGTTTCAATCTTCTGAACATGAAGTAGGAATCTTTGCCTAAGTGGTCTTAGTATACGTTTCTCTTTGAATTAGCATGATGTTTCCAACCTATGTTTCCATTTCACTTATTTCAAATGTTTCCATCCTTCAAGATTTCATTCAAGTTTTGTGTGTTCCTCAAATCTTCCCTTGATCTCCTAGGACACACAACACCTCTTTCTTCTGAATTTCTATTGAAGTTATTTTCTATCCTATTCTTTTTAGCAATTGGCATATACTGCTGGGTATCATTCATTTTCTTTTTCTGTATGAGGAGAAAATTCTAATTGAATTTTGTTGTATATTTTATTCATGTCCATATATTTTCGTGACATCATAATTAAAAGTCATTAGATCAGGTTTCTAAAATATTACTGGACCTCAGTTATTTTTCCATCTCAATGCACCCGAGACATACCACACAAGTACAAAGTGTAGTAGTAGTCTGTATATAGAATACATGTATTTCTTACACTTCCTAAAGTGTTTGCATAATAACCTTACTCCTTATAACTGTCCATATTTCGCAAAGAGAACTCATCAACTTGGTAGGCAGATCTTAATCCATCACTGAAGACAGTAACAGTAACTAATAACAAACCCCAGATGTGCTACATATTTGGGACAAGAATAATAAACAATGTCAGTATAAACACTGTCTTACACACTCAATCATATTAAATTGTTAATTAAAACTAGACTGTATTTTTAATTAATAGACCACTTTTAGAACAGTTTTAGATTTACTGAAAATTGAGTAGACAGTAGTTCCCATTATACCACCCAAACTCGCTCACAGTTCCTCTATTATTAACATCTTGCATTAATGTGGTAAATTTGTTAAAACCAATGAGCCTATTATGATACATATTGTTAAATAGAGTCCATAGTTTACACTAAAGTTGACTCTTTGCCTTATGTAGTTATATGAGTTTAGACAAGTGCATAAAAAACATTATGTATCCACTATTACAGTATCATACAGAATAGTTTCACTGCCTTAAAAATCCTATTCTTCACATTTTCATCCCTTCTCGCCTTTCCCCAATCCCCTGGCAACCACCGGTCTTTTTACTGTTTGTGTAACTTAACCCTTTCCGGAATGTCGCACAGTATGCGGCCTTTCAGACTGATTTCTTTCTCTTAGCAATATGCACTTAAGGTTCCACCATGGCTTTTTGTTGCTGGATAGTTCTTCTCCTTTCATTGTTGAAAAATATTCCAAAGTATGATTTACCATAGTTTGTTTATCCATTCGTATATTGAAGAACATTTGGTTACTTCCAGTTTTGGCAACTATAAATAAAACTCTTTTGTAAACTTTCATGTTCAGGTTTTTGTGTGGACATGAGTTTTTAAATCAATTGGGTAAATACCTAAGGGCAGGATTGCTGAATTGTATGATAGGAGTGTGGTTGGTGTTTCCAAAGAAACCGTAAAACTGTCTTCCAAAGTGGCTGTACCATTTGCATTTCCACTAACACTGAATGAGAGTTCTGGTTGCTCTGCAGCCTTTTCTGCATATGGTGGTGTCAGTAATTTTTTAGATTTTAGTCATTTTAATAGTTATGCAATAGTATCTCATTGTTGTTTTAACTTGCATCTCATAATGACCTATAATGTTGAGAAGATTTTCATATGCTTATTTCATGTTATATATCTTCTTTCATGGGGAATCTGCTCAGATCTTTTGTCCACTTTTTAACTGGGTTGCTTGTTTTCTTATTGTTATGTTTTAAGAGTTTTTGTTTTGGATATACTGGGTGTATTTTTGTATGTACTTTAATGAAATAATAAATGGAATCTATAGCCTTAAATGTAATAGAATATATAATGGTTAAGATTTCCCACTCAACAATCCAGGCTTGACAGAAAATCACGAAAGTCATGTTGAAAGTATTAACAGCAATTACATAAAAATGTTCATTTAACTTTTAATTCCAACTGAATTTAAAAAATTTCTTGAGGTTTTTACTGCATTTAGTATGGGTCATTAAAATATAGCACATGAGGAAAAGATATATGATAAAAAAAATAGGTTAACACTCTTGTGATAACTATAATACATATTGATAAAACTTAGCAAAGATTAAACAATCAATTAGAAAGGTATAAATTTATAAACTAACATATGAATAAGATTCATACTTTGGTTTTAAGTTATCTTTTCATCTATCAAAAAAATTAATTTTTTTTGAAGGGTAGGCTATGTTTACCATCATTTAGATTTGCTTTAACTGGATTATTTTTCAATTTCAGTATATTCAAGAGAGATTCTGTTAGCAATAATTTTAAAGACAAAATTTAAGTAGAAAAACAAAGATGTTAGCTTATTATATACTTTTATGGTATTATATAATGATTAAGAGACAGACCATCTGGGTTCAAATTCTACTTCTGCCCCTTATCATTTGAGGTAATTTGGGCAAGTCACTATCTTTCTCTCTATTTAAGCTTCTTGATATGTAAACTGGGGACAGCAAGAGTACACACCTCCATAGTCTTGGTCATAGGTAGATGTGTCAACACATAAGCCCTGGAACAATTCTTAGCATCTGGTATGAGTTCACTAAACCTTAGCTATTATTGTTACTGTTATTATTCTTGTAAATTAGAAATGTCACTCTAGAGAAGAAAAAGCTAACTTCAGATATGTAACTATTTCAATCCAGATATATTTTTCTACAAAATAAAAATCAATAGTAATCTGATATGTGTGTGTATGTGTTAAAGGGGGTTTAGATTAATTAAATAATCACATTAAAAATCTTAACATCTTCCAAATAAAACAGAAATGAAGACAAATAGCCATTCTTGCATAATATGTAAAGCTGAATGAATAACTGACATATCTTTCTGTGATTCCTTGCAGATATCATGGAAATCAGGACAGTGGAGGTTGGAATTGTGGCAATCAAAGGGGTGGAAAGTGAATATTTTCTTGCAATGAACAAGGAAGGAAAACTCTATGCAAAGGTATTAATAATTAATAGCTTAGCCTTAATTTTTCACTTATTTTATTATCAAGAACATCTTGCCTTTCTGAAAAATAAAAGTGGAATTAATTTCTCTCTGACCATATAATTTAATGATTTAATTACAATATTTTATATTCAAGCATTAAGAAAAATGTTTTCTGTATGACTGGATGAATTGCTTAGCTCTCTGGACTTTGGTTTCTTTATCTGTAAATTGAATTAAATTAACTAACCTCTGAGGATACTTCCAGCTCTAACATTCCACGTGCATTTTAGATACTCAAAATCTAAAGTTTCCATCTATCAGTATTAAAGCTCTTTTTGTTAAAGTTTACCCAATTTGCACATTGCTGACATAAAAATTCTTGGGAAAAAATTCAGAAGTTTGTTTATCAACATCAATCTCAAAATCATGGGCTTTGAACTGCAAGCATTCCCATTGTTCCCATTTTGTTACGATGTGAAACATGCAACAGTTCATCCCACAGTAAAAGTCGGCCTCCTGTTGTATTCCCACAGTCCAGCACAATGCCTAGCACCAGCTAATTACACAAAAGCATAGGTTTAACCAAATGAATGAATGGTTGGGTGAAAAACAAATCAACTTTTTATTTTCCATCACGAATGCAGGCAGTGTAGCAGCAAAGGAAGAAAGGTTGTGAAATATGTCTTTTAGCTGAGGGAGGCAGAGGTTGTGCTAATTATATCCAAGTCTCAGTGGTTAGGGATTGAGTGACTTGGGCAGAGTAACATGAGAGCTGCTAATTAAGGGGAAATAGCTCCTAATATTAAAGAACAGTAGCAACTGCCTGCCAAAAGCCACATGTTTGAAAATCTGTTGCATAACTAATTGTGTATCATTTTATCTTTAAAAAAAATTAAATATCATTTTTCTGCATATATGCTAACCTATATCTAATTAACTGCATTATGCCCACATCATATATGTTTTAGTTCTACCAAATATTACTGCTTACTCTTTGTTTAATTTGGATAATGTTGTTTGTTTGTTATTTTAACAGAAAGAATGCAATGAAGATTGCAACTTCAAAGAACTAATTCTGGAAAACCATTACAACACATATGCATCAGCTAAATGGACACACAGTGGAGGAGAAATGTTTGTTGCCTTAAATCAAAAGGGGGTTCCTGTAAGAGGGAAAAAAACAAAGAAAGAACAAAAAACAGCTCACTTTCTTCCTATGGCAATAACCTAATCATATGTGGCATATAAGAAACCAGTTCCAGCAGGGAGATTTCTTTAAGTGGACTGTTTTCTTTTCTTTTCTCTTCTTTTTCTTGTCTTTTCTTTTTTTTTTCTCTTCTCTTCTCTTCTCCTTTCCTTTCCTTCCTTTCTTTTTCTTTTCTTTTTTTTTAAGTAACCAAGAAAGGCTGGAAAACTACTGAAAAACTGATCAAGCTGGACTTGCGCATTTATGTTTATTTTAAGAGACTGCATTAAAGAAAGATTTGAAAAATAAACACAAAAATCAGATTTAGTAACTAAAAGTTGTAAAAAGTTGTAAAACTGGTTGTACAATCATGATGTTAGTAATAGTAATGTTTTTTCTTAAATTAATTTACCCTTAAGAGTATGTTAGATTTGATTATCTGATAATGATTATTTAAATATTACTATCTGCTTATTAAATGGCTGCTATAATAATAATAATAATGCAGATGATGTTATATAAGATATGTCAGACCTAAAGGCTGCTGGAATGATTTGTCAGATAATCAAGCCAATGCTAACTATGGAAGATGAGCAATATTTGAAATGCTTTCTAGTAAAAATTTATAATTCCCTCAAACTTTGATCAGAAGAGGAAGAATATTCTCTCAAAAATTCTATTATGGAATTAAATAAAATAGGCAGTTTTATAAAAGTATATGATTAGAACACTTTTTGTGCTTATTAACAGGAACAAAATTCCTAATGCTGCCCAAATTGAAAGGGTATTGCTACAAAGATGTTTTCAAAAATCTTGTATATAAAATAGCAATAATGATGATAATACTTACTTCATCTCACTTGCCACAAAATAACATTTTATAATCCCTAAAAGTTAAAATTCAAGTAATATAATCTATCTTTTGTATAATTCATATTCAGGAATATGGCTTTTAATAATGTTTTCCCCACAAATAATCATGCTTTTTTTCAGTGGTTACAGCATTAAACTCTATTTTAAGTTGTATATGAACTTTATTGTTTTGTTAAGTTTATGTTATTTATAAAAAACAACCTTAATAAGCTGTATCTGTTTCATATGCTTTTAATTCTAAAGCAATAACAAAACCGCCTGGCTCAACTACAAGTTCCCCCGCCTCCTCGTGACCAACACTAAGTCCAGTACACAGCGCTTGGGCCAGCAAGTCCTGGATGACAGACAAAAACGACAGCCTGCAGCACTTCTTACAATAGATGTCTCACAGGGAACAATGCAAAAATGTGAAATATGTTTCGTCACATACTCTTGTCAATTACAATTGAATCATATAAGTTAAAAGAACTTACAGAATTTTAAAGTTAGACTATATTTGAGTTCAGTAGTACCATATTTTAAAAACATGCATATTAAAGTTAGTATAATTTTTTCTAATATTTAGAAATCTTAGCATTCAGTGTATGGCAGCATTAAAAGTTGTTTTCCTGTTAGATGGCAAGACCACAATGCCCAAAATAGGGTCTTAAAGCCCTGAATATATCAAAAAGGCCACAGATAGTGTATGAATCAGAAAAAATAAATTTCCACTTATAACTCCTCCATTGGCAGATCTTGGTAGCGCTTTATATATTCATTAATAGGAGGTCAACATTTATCTAAATTATACTATTGGTATGTCCACCATGGTGGTTTTAAATTCAAAATACTTGCCATAATATCCTTTGTTTTATATCAATATTGTCTGGTAATACATTTATAGGTGAGAGTTACATGAAATGACTAAATCAATAGAAACAACAGATTCAATTCATTTTCTTGTGGCTCACCTATATGTCCAAACTGCAAGAAGCTAGAGAGAACTGCCTTTTTACAGACATACTCTTGGGAGATGCCATGTATGATATTTTTAACTGTTATCTGACTCAAGGGCCTTACTAGCGTAGGTTCCTAGATCAGGCTTCTGCAACTGGAGTCTTATAAACATGTGAGGGCAGAGGAGGACCTTTGCTTATCATATTTATTTCCTTAGTACCTAGCAGAATGTCTGTCCATAGCTTATTTTTATATAAATTGATTCAGTGTTTGAATATCAAGGAAAATTCATAAAGAGATTAATTTTACTTCATTTTTAAATGTTAGGGTGAAACATGATTACAGTAGTCCCCCTCTATATCGCAGTTCACTTATTGTGGCCTCACTGTATCGTGGGATTTTTAAAAATATTATATTTAATGATTTATCATGGATTTTTCACTATATCATGGGATTTTGTGGTACTGTATACGTATGTTGTTAAAGTTATGTAGGATTAAGAGTGTAGAATATGTTTAAGAACATAAGTAGTGTTTTTAAAAGTGTGGAAAAGATTAATAGGGGAGTGGGAAAGGTTAATAAGGGACTGAGAACAGTTTATAAGTGTGTGGGAAGGGTTTATAAAGCCTTAAAATATATATAAATACTAAAATAAATGTAAGGTTCCTACCTCACGGATTTTCACCTATCGTGTGGGGGTCTAGAATATAATACCCGCTATAAGTGAGGGAATACTGTATATGAAAATTTAAGCAGAAATAGTATACATACATACAAGATACAAGCATGTTAGGACCTAATATTCTTTGACTGAAGTTATGATCAAGTTTAGCAGTAATTTCAATCTGGTAGTGTTTCTAGAAACACTTCAAAATATTTGTCTCCCCTTTTTACATTTATCATGCAAAGTTTAGAAAATCTGCACTAGTTACATAGGCTTAGAATTCTAGAATCTTAAAACTGCAAGGGGCCTAAGTACCTCTTACTCATCTGCAGACCAGAAAATTAAGAAGTCATATGGCTGGTTAGGTAAAGAGCTGGCACAGGTGTCTAGGGCACTTAGCATGTGCTTCCTATTCTTCGACTATTAGTACTACTAGCTAGTGATCTCATTAAAAAATTCTATTGAGATAAAATCTTTATATGTGCACTTCATATACAATTGATTAGTCTATACTGTGATGATCTTACTCAAAAGAGTGAAAGAAATGATGCAATTTCCAATCCTAATTCCTATTCAACTCTTACATGCACCTCTTTATTTGCAAATGGAGAGCATTGTACAAAATATCCATATAAACAGAGTAACCTTTTCTTAAAATGGTCTTTGAAAGAGAATAGCTAAATACATGGGTTTCTAATAATTAGGAAGGAAAAAATTAAAAGACTATAAATTGTTAGCAATAGAATAAAGAAGATTCTTTTAAAAAAATTCTCAGTAAGGACATGCTTATTGATTTTAGAGAGAGGGGAAGGGACGATGAGAGAGAGAGAGAGAGACATCGATGTGAGAGAGAAACATCAGTTGGTTGTGGTTTTCTCTCGCATTCATCCTGACTGAGGACCTAACCTGCAATGTAGTTATGTGTCCCAACTGGGAATCAAACCTGCGATTCTTTTGGTTTGTGGGACAAGCTCCAAACAACTGAGCTACACCAGCTAGAGCAAGAAGATATTTTCAAGGCAACTAGCAAACTAAAATATTTTCACATAAAAAAGTCATATTAAATTATCAGCCTTTGAGTTGGCTATAAATTAAACTTGATAGAAGAGCAGAGATACTGGAGATAAATTCTTAGTTTCGATCTCTGGAGTTTTACTTTTGGTTCTCTAGAATGGCAAGGAACACAGAAATGGACCATAGGACCAACTGTAGTAAAAGCAACTCTATAACAACAAATACCCTAAATCAGTGCCTCTCACAATTTTCTGCTGAAATGCCAATAATAGAGGTAGAGAATGAGAGTCTAAGGTCACCCATCAAAGACACATTTTTTTGAAAATATCCTCTCTCTTAAGACATATGTAATTGTTGCATTTTAGTCCATAAAACATTTTTGTTTGCTTTAGTATGAAATTGACACCAGTGAGTAAAAGTGATGCATCAGAAAGATGTACAAGGTTAATCATGTGACTTCATTTATACGACTACCCTAGCCTTACACTTGGGCATGAATAAGACACAAGAGATCCTGTACCCTCTCATAGTCCAATTTACACACAGATGACAAGTGGCTAAAGAAAACAAAAATGTTACTTAAAGTTCACTAAGAACAAGAGTGATATTAAAAATATCTAACTACCAGTATGAGTGGTTACTGGTCAATCAGAATATGAGGTCTGTCCAGAAGGTATCCAGCCATGTAATATGAAAAATAGAGACATTTTTTAAAGAAGATACAAGAAACATTGTACATAGGACAATGACACCTCTGTCCCCTTCAAAGTAGGCACCTTGAGACCTCACACAGTTCTCCCAATTGCCATCAGCTGCCCCCATTGTATTTCCTGAATCTCATTGACAGTCTGAAATTTCTTCCCTTTCAAAGGTGATTTTAGCTTTGGGAAAAGCCAGAAGTTGCAGTGCACTAAATCTGGGCTGTAGGGGGCTGAGTCACCTGGGTGATTTGATGTTTCACCAAAGAACTCTGCACAAGACGTGATGCATGAGCAGGTGTGTTGTCATGATGAAGATGTCAATCACCAGTTGCCCATAGTTGCAGCCTTCTGAATCACCTGAATAGTATCCGCAGAGGAATGTTCAAGCTTAACAGAAAAATTTGCTGCAGATTCATTGCTCTACTCGCTTAGTCATTTTGAATGTGACGGCCACACAGTACACATGCTCACTCAATGGCATCTACTGCCCCCACTGACTGGTACAGTGAAGTCATCATTGTTCACACATGTGCATTCCAGTCCACTTTCCTTGGCTGCCAGGTCACATCAATGTCATGCAAACCATTCTCATTATATTAACAATGGCTGGACTTTTTCCAGACAGACCTCATATACCAATGATTTATCAGAATAGATGCAGGCCACTCTGACTAACTTGTGGCTACCAGATGGTTGTCATCTTTAACCATTTCCATGATTACCCCAAAACAGTTTTTAGAGAATAGTTAATTGGCCTCTGTGGTTAGCATATCTTAATATGAAATAGTTCATTAAAACTTAATATCTAATTGTTTCAGCATTGTCGTCAGGCTACTCTATTTTACTTCTATATTTATTCAACAAAACTGCTGTTTTCAATGAAGGTGATGTTTCTTTAGCCTCACATATGCTCCTACTTATCCGCTTTGAAGGTTTGTCAAGAAAATTTATTACTTTTGAGTTGAGGAGGTTTGACAGGAAGCTAGAAATAATAAAATCCTAGTCTCTTCCCCAACTATATCTGTATTTACTCTCACCTGAGAAGATGGCTCATATTTTCTTTTTAATTTCTGATTATTGTGTAGTTTCAGTTTCTAAATCCTCATTATTAAATTTATCAGAATCTATACAAATTTATATTCTAATAATTAAAATGTGAAATGAATAATGACACTTAGCTTGAAGATGACAGACCTTCCTCTTGATCAATCCAGTCATGTCTTAGCTATCTGTTGTTGTATAACACATTTTAAAATTTTGTGCCTTAAAAAGCAAATATTTATTGTACCGTAGTTTATGTGCTCAGGAATCTGGCATGTTTTCACTAGGTAGCTCTAGTTAGAATCTTTTACAAGGTTGGAATTAAGGTGTTGGCCAGGCCTACAGACATCTATTATCTCAATGCTCAACTCAGAGAAGGATCCACCTTAGATCCTCACTGGCTGCTGGCTCAGAACATCACTTCCTCATCACCTGAGCCTCTCCGTAGCATAAGTTAAAACACAGCGACTTGTTTCCTGCAGAGCAAGAAATCAGAGAGAATGACAGCATATGCCCAAAAGGGAAGCCACTGTATTTTTATAACCTAATCTTTTAAGTAATGTTCCATCACTTCTGCTACACTCAAGGGTAGGGAATTTCACACAGTCATAATTATTAGAAGGCAGGGATCACTGGAGGCCATTTTAAGGGCTGCCTAACATTAGTTCTTAAGAGTGGCTTATGGAGTGGCAATGAACAAAGTTGAGTAATTAAAAACTTGCATGTTAAATTAAGTATGGGAAGACAACAGGAAAAGAGTAAAAAAAATATAGAGTTATATACTTAAATTGTTTGATAGGTATTGAAATTTCAGTGTTTTAAAGAAATCCAAACTGCACACAGTAGATAATATTTAATGGCCATTATAATGATTAGAATCACACTCAGAGGAAAGGCCATAACCTTGTAGCAGAAATTGACAAATGCATGTATATAATGTTTAAAATAAAAAATTTAAGGCATGTATATACCAATTTAATGGTTCCCCACTTTAATAAAATTTTTCTATTAATCAACAAATTAATGAATCTTCTAGACTGGATGAAAGGGCTTCTACTTCACTCTTTTATATTAAACTGATCTCCTATAGTTGGTTATTCTGGTTGTGTCAAATTTTTCACTAACATATAAACTTTTTTGTACATGCTTATTTATATTTCTGATTATTTCCTTAAGAGGATTATAAGAAATAGAAATATCAGACCAAAAATTTCTTTAAAAATGCAATTTGAAAACTGATTTTCAGAAAACTTTTCTAAATATGTATTTTAACTACCAGTACATAGGAGTGGATAAATATTCTAGCTCATATTTATGCTCAAAATTTGGTGAACTTTTATTCTTGTCTCTATTTCTCTATAACTATCTGGTATCACCAAACTCAGCTAGCTTCTTCTTTCTCAACATCTTGATGCATCTTTCTTGGTCCTTCTATACTTTCATTACCTCATGTCTAGAGTTTAATGATTGTTCCCTAATTCTTCTGTCTCAAGTTGCTTCTCATCTCAGATGCTACCTAATACCTTAATCTTACTAAAATGTGACTTTGACTGTGTCAGTTGCCACTTGAAGAACCTACGTTGGCTCCTTACATCCTACTGGATTTAATTCCTTAAAGTAGCATCCAAAGCTGTCCAACAATCGACTCTACCTTACCTGTCCAATTGTCTCACTGCTCAACACAAACCATAAAGTTTCCTTAGTCCATTGTGTTTATCTCATCACCAGGCCATAAGTGTTACAAAGAAAGGATTGTATCTGTTTCGTTCACTTGCATATCCCAAAATACCTTTAACAGTGTCTGGCACAAAGTAAGTACTCAATAAACATACAGTGAATAAATGGATAAACCAGTTCCAGTACAGTAACAGAATAATAAGCATACCTCACTACAAAGCATTATGTCAATATTCAAGCACAATACAAATGTAGTAGTTGCAAATGTTTTGTTCAAACTAGTGACTCTCAAAATTATTATAATTTTTGTTATTCACTTCTCATGACATTTCTATGTCACCAAGTAAAGTATGTTAATTCATTTTATAATACAATAATAAAAAAAAATTGCTTTTTTATGCTATCCAGCCCCTCTGACCACTGTTACCAATCAATGACCAACATATCTGGGGCAGGGATTTGCAAGCCACCCTATGGAAGACCATGGAAAATTATCTTGAAAACTAAATTAGTAAACAAAAAGTTGCTTGGTGAGCATGACATCAAAGTAAAGAAAGGTAAACTGGTTTTAAAAGATATATTATCAAATTATTATGAAACCTAATTCACAATGATAAAAACACTGCCAGTTTCTGCTTCTTTGGGCTACCTCTATTACATGCACATGTCATCTACCCCACTTGTGCTGATATAGTCTTTCTCCACACAGTATAAAATACTACCAATAACAATACAATAATACAACTTTTAAGTTCCTACCACATTGGGAGTTTATATCTCTGGTCATCTTATTAGTGCCTTGGGAGTTTCTTCAGTCTTTAGCCATGGAAATTTCTTGGTTTTCTTTCAATGACGTATAATGAAAAGCACAACGTTGAGATTTTACTGGCTTAATTTTCAGAGAACTACCTTATTTCAAAGTTTTAAGGTTTAGTTTTTAATTGTCACTAAGCACGGGTGACAGTGAAGTGGGGCAAATGGCAGAGGTGCAAACTGAAGTTTAGCTCATCAGTCTGGCTAATACTTAATTTCCAGAACACGTCATTTGCTAAATATCATCTTGTACTTGTGTATAAGTAACAACGACCTTTCTTTTTTATTTTATCTCCCCATAGCACCATCTGCAGTAATTTGCACATAGGTACTTAAAAGCTACATGTTAACTGATTATAAAGATTTTAAAAATTGCTTGTGGTTTAAACTATAGTTTATAAAAAATAATGGAGTCTCTTAATATTTTAACATTAAAGTCCAGATAAAGAGGAAAAATTGGGTTTCGAAATTAGGGGACAGGTATAAAACATTTTTTAAAAGACGTTCACCTAAGTTTAAAAGGTTATATGGTATTGTACCATAATAAGAGAAACGAGCATTAAAACTAGCCTTGTAAATACACTGGTTAAGGGGAGCAGGCTTGTAAATCCTGAGTCATTCCATATATGGACATTCTATAACTGCTTACATCCCAGTCCTAAGAAGGGAGATAGGTCACTTTGTTTGGAAGGCAAATTTTAACTATCTGCTGTTTATTTCATTAAAAACAAAAATAGAAAGTTTTCTTAGTTTAAAATTCTGGAGAAAAGTTAACCCCACACAAAAGCAAGCATCTCAAATGTCAAGAAGAAAAAATGCTTTAAATATGTTTTGGGTTAGAAGAAGCAATTCTGAGACATCAGTATACATGGACTACAAGTTATTTTATTCCTTAAAAGCCATATATGCATGTAGATGAGAGTATACTTACGTCTTACCCAGGTTCTGCACTTGACCTGCCTTGGCATTCTACAGTGCACAGATTGAGGTATTAATACACACAAAGGCAGAGATAGGGAGAGAACTCCAGAGGGTAAAATCCCTAAAATAATAAATCTAAGTCACCGGTCTCTACAGTTAATACCACCTCAATAGTCAACAACCACTTTGGAAGATTATGCAGCACCTATGGATGCAAGTTACAGGGTAACAAAATGTTAGAAAAAGGGAATATATAAATTATCTATTCTAATCATCTCATTTTTTCCAGATGGAAAAATAAGGCTAAGAGGGGTTATATGACATGCTCAAGGACTTTCTAGTCTTTTATGTGCAAGTTAGAATCTGTAAAAAAGTCTCCAAATCAACATACTTATGACCTGAGTAAACAAATTATCTGTGTTTTATGTTTGGCGTATTCTTCACAGTGATGGCTGCATCCGGCTTGGAGATAAGTAACACAGAAACTGTAAAACTGTTAAGCTGGATATGGTAGTTCTCAGATGCCATGGACCAAGCTCATTCACAGCAATTTTGTATAGAATAGTGGTTCTGAAACTTTTCAGTCTCAGGGACTGAATAGTCTTAATAATCACTGAAGACACCAAAGAGCTTTTGTTTACATGGTTTTTGTATCTATTAGTATTTCTTATACTAGAAATTAAAACTGATAAATCTTAAGCATTTATTAGTTCATTAAAAATAACTAATAAATCCATTTTGTGTTAATATAAATAGCATATTTTTTGAAAAAGTACTATTTTCAATTAAAAAATTTGAGAAGAGTAACATTTAAAAAATCTCTAACATCTGACAGTAGGAAACAGCTGAGTTGCAATATCCAGTTCTGTTGTGATATAATTTTTGAAGTATATTTATATATTGAAGTATATAAAGAAAATCCAGTATCACACAGATAAGTAGTTGGAAGAAGGAATAAATTAATAGCCTTTCCATATAATTGTGAATATTTGATATTACCCCAAAACTTGAGAAGTTGTAGTTTCTTAATAGTGGGTAGCAATGTGGAATTTGAAACCATATCACGGTGCTTTTTGTCCTCTGTTACATTAAAATCCATTGAGCTATCACACTTTCTAAAACCCATATAATAATAATTTTTAATATACTGCATTGGTCATTTGGAAAATATTGGTTCAGTGAGTCATGGAGATGTTCTAAATGTTGACACATTTCTTAACATAATATAAAAAAATCCATATTTGTTAATATCACCACTGACTTATCAGGGAAGTCTTTACTGAAAAACTGTCAAGATCATAGGGGTGAATGTAAATTCTCCAACATTTTTGTTTGACAGCTCAAATATTACTATGGCTATAGCAAAAGCATGTCATACATAAGGATAACTGCAGTCCTCTTTAACTGTATGCCTGTAGCACAGACACTTAGCTGTCCTCTAAGATATGTGCTCCCTCTTCCATGGTATAGAGTTGTGACTATGTAGCAGCTTCCCAGCCACAGTTTTTATTTGCCAGCCCTCCTTACATCTAGGTATAGCCATGGCTTATTCTTACTTATGGCTTGCTGGATTTTAAGTGATGTGGATAACTTCTGAACCCAGACTTTTAAGAGTGTACACCTACTCCTCTTTTTCTCCTGCAAGAGATACTTTAGTAATTATGGCGTTTTATAATGTGGTGACCCCAGAAGATGGAACAGCCTGGATCTCTGAACCACTATGTAGAGAAGCAATCACTGACAACTAACCTAAAAACTCAGAGCCTGTGTCCATCGTAGATAAACAGATAAAATCAACTACGGGACATTTATACAATGAAATACTACTCGGCCATAAAAAAGAAGAAAGTTTTACCCTTTGCAACAGTATGGATGGACCTTGAGAACATTATGCTAAGTGAAATAAACCAGTCAGAGAAAGACAAATACCATGTGATTTCATTCATACATGGACTTTAATGAGCAAACTGAACTAACAAGCAAAATAGAGACAGACTCAGGTAGAAAACAGGATGAGAGCTAGAAGTGGGGGGAAATTAGGGGGTGGAGGGACTGAGCAAAAAGGAGAAAGGACATGGGCAACAGTGTGGTGGTTGTGGTGGGGAGGGGGATATAAGGGAACTTGATGGTAATGGGAAAATACAATAAAAAAATAAAAATAAGTAGGCTAGGGCTGTAGAGAAATATAAAAGGCTCAAAGCTCAATTAAACAGACTTCTACTTTAAACAGATTTCCTAGTAGTCATAGTATAAGCAGAAGTTTACAGAAAAATTTACAGAGAAAAATCTCATTAAGCAATATTTGCCTGTTTGAAATGGCATAACTTCCCTTTTAGTTCCCCTACCAAACAAAACGTGCAGCAAACCTGTGCTTCCCCAATGGAGGCTCAGTTTCTTTAAGAGGATTAGAAATTCTACCCCTTTGCTGTCTCTACTTCTGGACCACCTTGGCCTCAGAGTGTGTGCTTTCTAATTCTCCAAATCACTGCTTGAGTACTCCATATACAAAATTGGGAAGCAAGTGAGTTTCCCCCCAAGCCTTTCACTCCCTTTTTGGCACTTCTACTGACATTTTTCCTCCTTCCCTCTCATCCATTAAAATATGATCTCAGGAGAGAATTAAAAACTCATATCAGTCATGAGTGAAGAGTTGAGGATATGATAATTCTCCTAAGTTACAACTTTTATCTTATGATGAAATATTTAAGCCTTAATATATTTACACAGCTATGAAATTAAATAACTGAGAGGCAGCGTGTGAAGTGGTTAAGAGCACAGACTCTAAGGCCAAAATGTATTGGCTTAGACTTCATATCCACCACCTACTAGTTATGTGAACTTGGACAAGTTACTAAATTATATTATGCGTTAGTTGTTTCATTTTATAAATGATAATAAACTGACCTGCCATGTAGTAATATTACTAATAAGCTTTATTAACCACACAGTTCATCAAGTATATGCTTCAAATTAAAGATTTACTCATTAAACATAAATTATCATATTAAAATTTAATTATGAGAAGCATATGAAAAGAAATACTCATTAAACCTCATGGAATGAAAAGGGCTGCAGAGAGAGAAGCCGCAAATCTGCATATTATAAATTCTATTCAAACCTAGGGCTGTTGTCTGAATTATTCACGCATGGGGAAGAGGAAGAGCTTTATAGGGTGTAAAGGTGGAAGGGAACACCTGGATGACTAAAAGTACTAAGTGGAGATTTTAGTGTCTGACCATCAACCACAGAAGACATAGAATTTGGACTTTGAGTTCAGGTGAAGTAACTGACAGCTTGAACAAAAATTAACATTGTTCAGTGAAATGTAACAGAATTCAGAGTCTCCTCAAAGTATCCTTCAAAATTCCCTGAATACATAGGAAATTACTATATATGAAAATATACCAAAAACTGTGACTCATACTAAAAAAAAAAAAAAAAGAAAAGAAAAGACAATAGAAATACATCCCAAAGTTATCCAAATGTTGGAATTACCACACAAGGACTTTACAGCAGCTAAAATTTTTGTTTTAGGACTTAACTCAAACTTCATGTTGGAGGACTTAAAGGAAAATATGGTCACAATGGAGGAAGAGAACTTCAGAATAAAAATAGAAACTATAAAAAAAGACCAAATGAAAATTCTTAACTGAAATGTTCAATGTATAAAATAAAAGGCTCATTTATTGGGTTTAAGAGTAGACTGTAGACCACAGAAGAAAAAACAAGTGTCTTAATATGAAATAAATAGAAATTAAGACTTCCGGCCAAGATGGAGGCTTAGACGGACACGCTAGGTCTCCCTCTACAACTAGAGAGGAATACAACTACTTCAAAACAAAGGATAACTAGAAATTCCAGAAAATAAAACTACACGGAAGCCCAACATATGAAGTTATAAACCAGCGGTGCCATTTGGGCAGGTAAGAGTTAAAGAGGGCAGTGCTGTTTGCGGTCGCACCTGGGACAGCGGCGGGGCGGCGAAAAAGCCCGGAGGCAGTCAAGCCCCTGGCGGTGCGCAACCCCAGCACTGGGGAAAACAGCCACCGCATCGCCTTGAATAGTGAGGCCCAGGGGGGCGGGAGGACGGATCCCGGTCTCCTAGCTGAATAACTGTGTGAATCCACCTTGGACCCCCGCCCCCAAAGAAAGCACCACAGGGCTGCGAAATAGGTCACGGACAGGCGCCGGTCACTGAATTGTGATGCGTACACAGGCACTGCCCCCGACAGCCGGCCCAAGAAAACAAAATGCATCTGTCAAAATGAGGCAGACAACTATAGAAATCCCGGTGACACAGCTCACCAGGCAACAGATAGAGAACCTGACAGATGAACAGATAAGAAACCTGTCAGAGGCTCAGTTCTGGGCCATTGTTATCAGGTGGCTTACAGAATTCACAAAAGAGCAGGAAAAAGATATGAAAGAAGCGAAAAACATTCATAACGAAAGGAACAAAACCACATACGAGACAGATGGTGAGGAAAAAAAATCCAGAGTTCATTTCAACAAACTGGAATATGGAGAAGGAACAAGCAGTCAACCAATGCAGAGAGAGGAAATGGGAAGCAACAATGAGAGGATCAGAAACCTCTGGGACAGCTATAAAAGGCCCAACATAAGAATCATTGGTTTGCCAGAGAGTGAGGAAGATGAACTAGAACTTGAAAAATTGAGTGAAAATATAATAAAGGAGAACTTCCCAGACTTGGGGAAGGGAATAGACTTGCAGGTCCAGGAAGCAAGGAGAGTTCCCAAGAGACTGGACCCAGGGAGAACCACTCCAAGACACATTATAATCAAAATGTCAAAAATTAAAGATAAAGAGAGAATCTTAAAAGCAGCAAGAGAGAAGAAAAGAATTATGTACAAAGGGGTCCCAATTAGACTATCAGCTGACTTCTCAAGGGAGACCCTACAGGCAAGAAGGGACTGGCAAGAAATATTCAAAGTAATGAAAATCCAAAACCTACAACCACGAATACTCTATCCAGCGAAACTGTCATTCAGAATAGAAGGACAGAGAAAGTGTTTCCAGGACAAAATAAAACTGAAAGAGTTCATTAGATCCAAACCACTGTTATATGAGATGTTAAAGGGACTGGTTTAAAAAACAGAAGCTAGGGAGATGAAACAAAGGCAAACTAAACAGGCAACGAGAGTGGAAAAGGAACTGGGGGTACGGGAAGCATATTGGGGGGAGGTCAACAGGGAGGGGGAGTGGGGAGAGGGAGGGAGATGATATAGGAATTGGGGATCATGGTAGGAGGGAATGAAATAGACGGAGAGAGGTTGGGAGGAACTGTATGCACAACTAATGGACATAATCTAAAAGGGGGGGACAACTGGAGGGAGGGGGGCCACCGTGTGGAGGGGAGCAGAGGGAAGGGAAATTGGCACAAATGTAATATTTTAATCAATAAAACACATAAAAAAAAAGAAAGAAATAGAAATTATGTAATCTATAGAAGACAGAGAAAAAAGGTTGAAAAAAAGAAACAAAATCACAGTGAGCTATGGGTAATATTAAGGAATACAATACATATACATTGAAGTGCCAGAGAGAAATAGAACATAATTTATTTGAAGAAAAAATGGCAAAAAATTTCCCAAATTTGGTGAAAAATATCAAAGTACAAGTTTAAGAAACTCCAAGGAGGATGAACACAAAGGAAAGTACATCAGCACATAATGGACAAATTGCTAAATACAAAGAATAAAGAGAAAAATCTTAATAGTAGCTAGAGGGAAAAAAGGCACATTACATCTTGTAGGAATCAGCAAATTATAGCCTGCAGGACCAATCCAGCTATGCGCTATTCTCCATATTGCTTGCGAGCTAAGGATTTTTTTTTAATACTTTTAAAGAGTAGTAGTAAATAATTAGGTGACAGAGACCAAATGTATCCAACAAAACCTAAAATATTTGCTATTTGGCCCTTTATAGGAAAAATTTCTGACCCTAGACACAATGAAAAGTGATAAGAATAGTGTATGACTTCTCACTAGAAATAATACAAACCAGAACACAAATAGAACAATATCTTGCTGAAAGGCAAAAGAAAAGCAAGCCTAGAATTCTATATCCAGCAAAAATATCCTTCAAAAATAAGGCAAAATGAACATTATTTTTAGATACATGAACTTGAGAAAATACATTGCTACCAGAACTGAACTATGAAAACTGCCAAAAGGCCATTTTTCAGGCTGAAGGGAAATGGCACCAGATGGAAATTCACATTTATAGCAAGGAATAAAGAGCCAGGAACAGTAAATAGGTGCATAAATATAGGAGGCTATTTTAGGTCTTCTAAAATCTTTTTAAAATACATGCAATTACTTCCACTTCTAGCTATGATGGAGTACTAGAATCTGGATTTACTTTTCTTTTAAACAACTAAAAAACTAGAGAAAAAATATGAAACAATAGTTTCTTTTTATTGTTGTTCAATTACGGTTGTCCCTATTTCCCCCAGTCTTCTCCCATGCATCACCCATACAAAGCTCCCACAGTTAATGCTCACCCTGTTGCCCATGTCCACAGGTCATTTATACTGTTCCTTGACTAGATCCTTCCCTTTCTTTCTCCATTATCTGCCTCCCACCTCCCCTCTGGTCACTGTCAGTCTGTTCCTTGTTTCCATGCCTCTGGTTCTATTTTTCTCATTTGTTTGTTTCATTAGGTTCAACTTGTATATGAGATCATATAGTATGTCTTTCATCTACTGGCTTATTTCACTTAGCATAATACTCTCCAGTTTCATCCATGCTGTCTCAAATGGTAGGAGTTCCTTTTTTCTTTCTGCTGTGTAGTATTCCATTGTATAAATGTACCAGTTTTTTAAAAATTGGTGTTCTATTAGAGTTGTCCCAATTTTTCTCCCATTACTCTCCACTGCCACACACACACCCCTGTTCCCATAGTCAATCCCCAACCTGTTGTCCATGTCTATGGGTCATTTACACATGGTCTTTGACTAGACCCTTCCCCTTCTTCCCTCTCTTCTCCCCCTCCCACCTCCCCTCTCGTCATTGTTGGTCTGTTCCTTGTTCCCATGCCTCTGGTTCTATTTTGTTCATTTGTTTGTTTTGTTCATTAGGTTCCTCTTATAGGTGAGATCATATGGTATTTGTCTTTTGCTGACTGACTTATTTCACTTAACATAATACTCTCCACTTCCATCCATGCTGTTGCAAAAGGTAGTAGTTCCTTCTTTCTTTCTGTTGTGTAGTATTCCATTGTGTGAAAGTACCAGTTTTTTGATCCACTCCTTTATTGATGGGCACTTAGGCTGTTTCCAGGAATTGGCTATTGTAAATAACACTGCTGTGAACATAGGCTTGCATAGGTTTTTTTGAATTTGTGTCTGCATTCCCACCAACAGTGGACTAGGGTTCCCTTTTCTCTGTATCCTTGACAGCCTTTGTTGTTCATTGATTTGTTAAAGATGGCCATTCTGATCAGTGTTAGGTGGTATCTCCTTGTGTTTTTAATTTGCATCTCTCTGATGGATAGTGATGTTGAGCATTCTTTCATATGTTTATGAGCCCTCTGTATGTCCTCCTTGGAGAAGTGAGTGCTCAGGCCCTTTGCCCATTTTTTAACTGGATTGTTTATCTTCTTGGTGTTGAGTCATATGAGCTCTTTATATGTTTGGAGATCAAGCCCTTTTCTGAGGTATCATTGGCAAATATGTTTTCTCATACAATTGGTTCCCTTTTCATTTTGCAGATGTTTTCTTTAGCTGAGCAGAAACTTTTTAGTTTGATGTAGTCCCATTTGTTTATTCTTTCCTTTATTTTCCTTGCTCTAGGAGATATATTGGCCAACATGAGATACCTGAAATTTTACTTATGTAAAACATGTCTATATTTTCCTCTAGGATTTTCATGGTGGCATGACTTACATTTAAGTCTTTTATCCATCTAGAGTTTATACTAGTGTATTATGTAAGTTGGTGTTCTAGTTCCATTTTCTTTCTTTTTTTTTTTTTTTTTTGCATGTCCCCGTCCAATATCATTTGTTGAAGAGCTATTTTTACTCCATTTTATGCTCCTGCTACCTTTGTCAAATATTAATTGGCCAGAGAGACTTGGGTTTATTCCTGGGCTTTATATTCTTTTCTGTTGATCTATGAGTCTGTTCTTATGCCAGTACCAGACTGTTTTGATTACAGTGACTTTGTAATATAATTTGATATCAGGTATTGTGATCCCTCCTATTTTATTCTTCTTTCTCAAGATTGCTGAGCTATTTGGGGTCAGTTTTAGTTCCATAGAAATTTTTGGAATATTTTTTCTAAATCTGTGAAATGTGTCATTGGTATTTTAATAGGGATTGCAATGAATCTATAGATTACTGTGGGTAGTGTGGACATTTTAAAGATGTTAGTTCTTCCAATCCATAAACACAGTATATGCTTCCATTTATTTGTATCTTTTTTAATTCTTTTTTCAGTGTTCCATAGTTTTCTGAGTATAGGTGTTTTACCTGCTTGGTTAAGTTTATTCCTAGGTACTTTCTTTTTCTTGTTGCTATATTGAGATTTTTTCCTAGTTTCTGTTTCTGATATTTTATTCTTGGTGTACAAAAATGCCTTCAATTTTTGAATATTGATTTTGTATCCCACTATTTTGCTAAATTCACTTATTAGGTCGAGTAGTTTTTTGGTGGGGCCTATAGGATTTTTCTATGTACACTATCATGTCATCTGCAAATACTGAGAGTTTTACTTCCTCTTTTCCAATTTGAATGCCTTTTATTTATTTTTCTTGTCTTGTGATTTCTGTAGCTAGAACTTCCAGTAGTAAGTTGAAAAAAAAAAGGTGAAAGTGAATACCCGTGTCTTGCTCCTGAGCTTAGGGAGAAAGCTTTTAGTTTTTGCCTGTTGAATATGATGTTGGCTGCAGGTTTCTCATATGTGGCCGTTATTACATTGAGATATACTCCCTCTATTCCTACTTTCCTGCATGTTTTTATCATAAATGGGTACTGTATTTTATCACATGCTTATTCAGCATCTATTGATATGATCACATCATTTTTGTCTTTCATTTTGTTTATGTGGTGTATTACATTTACTAATTTTCAAATATTATACCATCCTTGTATCCCTGGAATGAATTCCATTTGATCATGAGATCAAATATATTTTTAATTATTGCTGAATCCAGTTTTCCAATATTTTTTGAGGATTTTAGCATCTATGTTCATCAGTGATATTGGCCTGTAGTTTTCTTTCTCTGTTGTGTCTTGACCTGGTTTTAGAATCAGGAAAATACTGGCTTCAGAGAAAGTGTTTGGGAGTCTTCCCTCTTCTTGAATTTTTTGGAATGGTTTGGGTAGGATAGGAGTTAGCTCTTCCTTAAATGTTTAGTAAAATTTGCCCGTGAAGCTGTCTGAGTCAGGGCTTTAGTGTGTCATGAGTTTTGTTATTATTGCTCCAATTTCACTAGCTGTTATTGGTCTATTCAGGCTTTCTGCTGCTTCTTGGTTCAGGTTTGGAAGGTTATATGTTTCTAGAAATTTGTCCATTTTGCCCAGATTGTCAAATTTCTTGGCATTAGTTGTTCATAGTAATTTCTTACAATCCTTTGTATTTCCATGTTATCAGTTGTAATTTCTCCTTTTTCAATTCTGATTTTATTTATTTGGGTCCTCTCTCTTTTTTTCTTCATGAGTTTGTTTAAAGGCTTATTGATTTTGTTTATCTTTTCAAAGAATCAGCACTTGGATTCATTGATCCTTTGAATTGTTATTTAGTCTCTGTGTTATTTAATTCTGTTCTGATCTTGATTATTTCCTCCCTTCTACTCACTCTGGGCTTTGTTGTTGTTTCTCAAGTTCTTGTAGACATAGGGTTGGGTTGTTTATTTAAAATTTTCCTATCTTTTTAAGGTAGGACTGTATTGCTATGAACTTCCCTCTCAGAACTGCCTTTGTTGTATCTCATAGGTTTTGGGCTGTTCTGTGTTCATATTCATTCTCAGAAACTTTTTTATTTCTTCCTTGACCTCATTGTAAACACATTCATTATTTAATAGCATGTTATTTAGTCTCCATATATTTGAATGTTTTTGAGTTTTTTCCTTGATGTTGATTTCTAGTTTCAAGCCATTGTGGCCCAAGAAGATGCTTGATGTGATTTCAATTTTCTTGAATTTCTTGAGGAATATTTTGTGTCCTACCATGTGGCCTCTCTTTGGAAATGTTCCATGTGCATTTGAAAAGAATGTATATTTTGCTTCTTTGGGGTGAAAGGTTCTGTATATCAATTAATCTATTTGATCTAGAATGTTGTTTAATACCATAATATCCTTGTTGATCTTTTGCTTGGGAGAGCTATCCATTGTTGACAATGGGGTGTTAAAATCCCTAGCATAAATGTGTTGCTGTCATTATCTTTCTTGAAGTCCTCCAAGATTTTCCTTATATATTTGGGTGTTCCTATGTTGGATGCATATATGTTTAACAGGTTATATCTTCTTGATGGATTGTTCCCTTAACTATTATGTAGTGTTCTTCTTTGTCTCTTTTTATGGCTTTTGTTTTGAAATCTATTTTGTATGATATAAGGATTGCTACCCCAGTTTTTTTTTCCTGTCCACTTGCTTGGGATATTTCTTTCCATCCCTTCACTTTCAGTCTGGGTAGATCTCTTGTTCTGAGGTGGGTCTTATCCATTCAGCTACCCTGTGTCTTTTGATTGGAACATTTAATCCATTTACATTAAGGTTATCATTGATAGGCATTTATTCATTGCCTTTTCTTTTTCCATCTGTACCTGTGTTCCTCTCTCTCTCTCTCTCTCTCTCTCTCTCTCTCTCTCTCTCTCTCTCTCTCTCTCCATCTTCTTAAAGCAGTCCCTGTAGCATCTTTTGCAATGCTAGTTAAGTGGAGATGTATTCCTTTAGCCTTTTTTTGGTCTGGGAAACTCCTTCTTTAGCCTTCCATTTTAAATGAGAGCCTTGCTTCGTAGAGTAGTCTTAGTTGCAGGCCTTTGCTTTTCAACACTTGGAATATTTCTGGCCATTCCCTTCTGACTTTTACTGTTTCTGTTGAATAATCATCTGATAGCCTTATCAGAGTTCCCTTGCATATCACTATCTGTTTCTCCCTTGCTGCCTTTAAGATTCTCTCTTTGCTTTTAAATTTTGCCATTTTAATTATGATATGTCTTGGAGTGGGTCTGTTTGGGTTCACCTTCCTTGGGACCCCCTGTGCTTCCTGGACTTGTGTGACCTTTTTCTCTCATAAGTTAGGAAACTTTTCTGTCATTATTTTTCAAAGAGGTTTTCTATCCCTTGCTCCTCCTCTTCTCCTTCTGCTATCCCTATGATACAGATATTATTACATTTCATGTTGTCTTTCAGCTCTCTTAAACCCTCTTCATTATTTCTGAGTCTTTTTTCATTTTGTTGCTCTGTCTGGGAACCTTTGTCCTCCAGCTTGCTGATTTGATCCTCTGCTTCATCTAGCCTGCTTTTGATACCTTCTACTATGTTCTTCAATTTAGAAATTGTATTCTTCATTTCCTCCTCACTCTTATTGATAGTTTCTATGTCCTTTTTTATGCTGGTGTAGTTCATAGTAAGTTCCTTGTAGCTTCCCTGGAGCTCCTGGAGTTCTTTCTGAGCTCATTGAGCTTCCTTATAACCATCATTTTGAACTCAATCTGATAGTTTTCTTGCCTCTATTTCATTTAGCCCTCTTTGTAGGGATTCCTTCTTTCCTTTTGATTTTGAGTTTTTTCTTTGTGTCCCCATTTTATGTGACTCTTGCTGTTTGCTTATGCATCTTCAATTGGTCTGTTTTAACTCCCTGTCTTCATTGTGTGGCCTTCTGTGGTATAATACCTGTGGGATTCAGTGGTGCTGTCTTCTTGATTTCATAAACTGATGCTCTTGAGATGCTGTTTATGCCATTTATGTGGGCTCTCTGGTTGGTCTCAATTTTTTGTCTCTAAAAAAAGAGTTTTCAGACGCTAGTACAAGTGGTGGGAAACCAATCATAACCCAATGTTCTCAAAGAGTTGAGAAAATAAAATTTAGCATTCAGGAAGGCCAAGGCAAGCTAAATTTTTAGGCCAGCATAAAACAGAGGGGTAGATGAAATCAGAGAGCATCCTGGGGATGTTCAGAGGGTTATCCTTGAATCTTTGCCTGAGGTTGGTGAAGAACCACAGGAAGGAGTGGGCAGAACAATGCCTGGGGTTTAAACAAAGCTCATGTTTCAGACAACCAGATGGGAAGCCTCCTGTACACTGAGCATGGGGTAGAATACTAAGAAAGGTATTGCCTCAGTAGAGGAGAAGGAAGGTAGGTCTAGAAAAAAAGACTTATTTGGTTCCATCCAATGAAGCTTTAAAGCAATCCTTAAATGGATCAGAATATTTATAAGCAACTGGATTGCATCCCCCAAAAAAACTCAAAAATATTTAAAGGAATAAAATAAAGATTTACACAAAACTACAAGATTCACTGAAGAAGGAATTGATCATTTGACTATTACTCTATTTATTAGAAAAATCAAATTTTTAGTCAAAGTCCTTTCCACAGAAAAAATATTAGGCCCTCAGGAATTCTACCAAATATGTAAGAAAGAATAAATATCAATTTTACACTAACTCTTTCAGAAAAAAGAAGTAGAGGAAGCATTAAACTTATTACTAAAGTGAGATAAGATAGTACAGGAAAGAAAATAAATTTTTAGAAAATAGGATGCAGAAGTACATGAAACGTTAATGTGATGGCCAAAGGGGAATACAAGAATTGGTTAACATTTGAAAATCAATCAATGTAATTAAGTATATTAAAAGACTAAAAAAGAAAACCAGTAAGTTCATCTAAATAGGTGCTTAAAAAGCATTTGTAAAGGTCCTACAAATATTTATGGTAAAAAACAAAAACAAAATCTTGTGACAAGCTAGGAAGAGAATAAAACTACCTGATAAAAGACATTTATAATAACCTACAGTCAAAGTTTGTCTAAAAATAAGTAACCAAACATTTCCCTCTAAGATCAAGGATCTTACTTTCACCAGTTTAATTCAATATTTTCTTAAAGATCCTAGACATAGGCAAGTAAAATAAATAAAAGGTATACACACACACACACACACACACACACACACACACATATATATATAATACACTAGAAATAAAGAAGTAAAATGCTCTTTATTGTCAGATGACATAACTGTCCATGCAGAAAATCCTAAGAAATTTTAAAAGTGTATTAGAACTAATAAGCAAATTTAGATTGCATAATATAAGATCAATATAAAATTTTTTCTATAGTGATTTTTATATACTAGCAGTGAGCAATCAGAGATTGAATACATACCATGTACAATATCATTTGGGAGAGGGGTCGGTGGGGAGAGCAATGGGGGAAAGTTGGGACAACTGTAATAGAAAAAAGAAGATGTCAATGGTCCCTGAATTTATCTATGAATTAATCATCATTCCAATCTAAATTATAGAGTATATACTTTAAAAACTGACACAGATTTTAAAATTTATTTGTAAATTAAAAATATCTAGATTAGCCAAATATTATTTTTTAAACAAGAACAAAGTTGGAAGACTTATAGGACCTGACAAGATAGATATACTATAAAACTACAGTTGTCAGGGAGTTTGCTATCAACATCAGTAGAACGGATTACAGAGTACAGACATAGACCAATAAACATATGGTCAATTGATTTTTTGACGAAGGTTCTAAGGCAATTCAATGGGCAAAGGATAATCTTTTCAATAAAAAGCTCTGGAACAATACGGAAAGAAATTATCCTCATTGCTTAATTCTCATAATTTGTAAAAATTACTCAAAATAAATTAGAGACCTAAATGTAAGAGCTACAACTATAAGCTATAAACTTATACACTATAAAATCTCTAGAAGGAAATATAGGAGATAATCTTGGTGCAATTGTGTTTTACAAAATATTTTTAAATAGGACACACAAAAAAAGCACAAACTATGTTAGAACAAAATTAAAACTGGATTTTGCCAATTATAAATTTCTACTCTTCAAGGCACTAATATAAAATGAAAAGGCAAGCCACAAACTGCCAGAGAATATCTGTAAAGTATATATCTGTTAAAGAATTTGTGTCTAGAATATGTAAATAACTCTTAAAATAATTTAAGAAGACAAATGACCCAAATAAAAATAGTCAAAATACTTGCGCAGACTTTAGCAAAGAAGCTATAGATAAATAAGCACATAAAAAGAAACTCATCATTTTTAGTCATTAGAAAAATTAAAATAAAACCTAACTAAAAACCAGTACATAACATACAAGAATGTTATATTTAAAAGACCATGCCAAGTGTTAGTGAGGAAGTGGAGTAACTACAAAATTCAGATATTTTCTTAAAATGTTATACATACACCTATCATACTACCTAGCCATCCCATTAGCAGATGTTTACCAAAGGGAAATAATGTTCACAGCAGCTTTATTTATAATAGCTAAATACTGGAAACAATGCAGATGTTCACCAACAGGTGAATGAGTAAACAAATTGTGGTATATTCTTACTATGGATTATAGACTACTATTCAAAAATACAGGGGAACAGACTTCTGGCCAAGATGGAGGCCTAGACTAACATGCTCCGTCTCCCTCTACAACTAAGAAGGAATACAACTACTGCAAAACCAGAAATAACCAGAAGTTCCAGAAGATAAATGGAAGTTCAATGTATGAAGTTATAAAGTGGTGTTCATCCAGACTGGTAGGAGGGGCGAAGCCAGGGTGGAGAGGTCAAGCTGTGCTTTCGGCAGTGGCAGCAGCGGTGACAATGGCAGGACAGCAATAAGCACAGACAACAGTATTTAAGGAGAGGTGAGAAGTGCCTGGGGAGCACCCTTGGCTGCAGACCAGACCCGTCAGCTTGAGATTCCAAAGCCAGGGAAGGCAGACCTCCATTGCCTTGGACTGTGAGGCCCAGATGGGTTGGCAACGGAGGAGGAGGTTCCCAGTCTCTCAGCAGAGAGTGAATGGAAGGAACCCATCTTGGACTCCCACTCCCGCAAAAATGCCACAGCATGGTGAGAAAGGTCACCCAGTTGTGACGAGTGCACAGGGCTCCACCCCCTATAGCGTAGGAGGTGTGACAGCCCTGCCCAGAAAGCAAAGTTAAACACAAAACTGTCAGAATGGCACAGATCATGATAGAGATCCTGGTGACACAGCTGACCAGTCAGCAAATATCTAATCTAATGGACCAGCAGATAGATAATCTTTCTGAGGCTCAGTTCAGAGCTTTGGTTATAAAAATGCTTAGAGACATAACAGCAGATCTTAAACAAGACAGGGAAGGAATGAAGGCTAGTCCTGTTGAAATGAATGAAAACACATACGAAACTAGTGGTGAGGGAAAGAAAACCAGGGATCAAATCAACAAATCGGAACATAGAAAAGGAACAAACAGTCGACCAGTGCAGAAAGAGGAAACGAAAAGTGAGGAAAATTAGGAGAGGCTCAGAAACTTTTCAGACAGTTATAAACAGGCCAACATCCAAATCATAGAGTTGCCAGAAAGTGAAGAAGAAAAAGTAGAAAGTAAAAAATTATGTGAAAAAATAATGAAGCTGAACTTCCCGAACTTGGGGAAGGAAATAGATTTACAGGTCCAGGAAGCACAGAGAGTTCCAAAAAAACTGGACCCAAGGAGAGCCACAGCAAGACACATTATAATCCAAATGTCAAAAATTAAGGATAAAGGGAGAATCTTAAAAGCAGCAAGAGAGAAGAAGAGAGTTACATACAAAGGGGTCCCAAAAGGCTATCAGTTAATTTCTCAAAAGAAACTCTGCAACAAGGGACTGGCAAGAAATATTCAAAGTAATGAAAAGCAGAAACCTACAACCAGTGAAGGTTTACTCTATCCAGTGAAGCTGTCATTCAGAATAGAAAGGCAGAGAAAGTGCTTCCAGGACAAAATAAATCTGAAGGAGTTCATCAGATCCAAACCACTGTTTTATGAAATATTATTAAAGGGACTTGTTTAGGAGAAAGAGGATCAAAACTATGAACATTAAAATGAAAACTGTATCACACCAACAACAGAAGCTAGGGGACCGAAACAAAGGCAAACTAAGTAGGCAACGAGAGTGGAAAAAGAATTCTAGGTATGGGGAACATTATGGGGGGAGGTCAGCAGGGAGGGGAAAGTGGGGAGAGGGAGGGAGATGGTACAGGAATTTAGAAGCATAGTAGGAGGGAGTGGAGTATACAGGAGGAGGTTGAGAAGAACTATATGCACAACCAATGCGCATGGACTAAGTGGGGGACAATTTGTGGGATGGTTGTCACTGGGTGGAGGGGAGCAGAGGGAAAAGAAATTGGGACAACTGTAACAGCATAATCAATAAAGCATATTTTAAAAAATAAAGGAGAACAAGCTATTATTAATGCATGCAACAACATGAGTGAATCATAAAATAATTACATGGAATGGAGTGAAAAATGCCAGACAAAATATACTACGTACTCTATGGTTCCATTTACATAAAATTCTACAAAATGCAAATAATCTGTAGTGACCAAAATCACACAAATGATTTACTTTCTGGGGACTAAGTGAGAAGGAGAAAGTACAAAAAAAAAAGTAGAACTTTTGAGAATGGTGGATATGTTCCCTATCATGAAAGTTGTGATGGTTTTACAGGTTTACACATATGTCAACTCATCAAATTTTACATTTTAATATATGTGGTTTTATTGTACAGCAGTTAGACCTTAATAAAGCTGAAATAAACCATGTAGTTATTTAAAGAAAATTAACACTATATAATGTGAGGTTATTATTCATATAGATCTTTGAATATATATGACAATTAGATGAAGGACAAAGAGGAAGTTACCATATTTTTCACACTATAAGACACGCCTGACCATAAGATGCACCTAGGTTTAGAGGAGGAAAACAAGAAAAAAAAATATTCTGAACCAAATGGTGTACTAAAATATTTAATATAATATAACAGAATAATTTTTCAACCATGTAAAGTGAACAGCATTCAACAGTGGTATTAATAATCATCACTGTCATTAACAAATGAGGAGAGACTTTAAGGTTCAAGAACTCTTCTAGTTTTCTGAGAACCCATCATCACTAGTGTCAGAATTTATGGTGGCTTTTAATAACAGACATTGGGCGAATTAGGAGGTAACACTAGTTGTAACAGTCACTGGGAGTATCATTATCCTCACTATAGGTTCTGGAGGACTACCCACTGTTCCTGTTATGGCTAGGGATACCCATTAATCCCCTCTGTGCCTGTGTTACTACTAGAATAGTGACCCCACCATAACTCCCTTTATATACTAAAAACTTCAGCAATAATGGCTGCTCACCTAGTTACTGCTGGCTTCCTCACACAGAAATCTGGTGTGCACTGGAAACAGTATGCAGGTAGACAGGACAGCTGTAGCATCTAACTGAGCTAGTAGCCAGCTGAGAACATGTTACTTCAGCTCTACCCATCTGCCTCCCATGATTGGCAGAGCTTAAGACACAGTGATTGGTGATTGGAGGTGGTTCTACTGACACAGACCCCACCCACTGTCAAAGACAATTGACAACTGGCACTGTGCCTCATACAATTATTAGCCTCAGCTGATTTGACAGGTCAGTGGTTATAGCTGGGAGTGTCAGGCAGCTCTCTGCACTCTCCCAGGTCCCAGGTGATGGGCAGAGGTGGACAGCAACTGACCAGACGCCCTGAGATTCAGCAGTAAAGTGGGACATTTAAGCTTCCTCGGGGGTTTCGCGTGGGCCTATTGCTTCCCCTTCTAACAGCTATCGCCACCGCTGACAAGTCAGGTAATATACATCACAGTTTCTGATGCAATATTTGCTCCATAAGATGCACAGACATTTGCCCCCAGTTTTGGGGAAAAAAAAAGTGTGTCTTATGGAGCAAAAAATACAGCATATACTATACTGCCATAAGTTCTGCATTTTTAGTGCAGTTAGACAGTATTAACTTTAAGTAGTGTTTTGATAATCTAAGGATGCATTTTGTAATCATTAAGGCAACCTCAAAACTTATCTCTTTCCTTCTCTCTCTTTCTCTCTCTTTCTCCCCTTCTCCCTCCCTCCCTCGATCCCTCCCTTCCTTCCAACCCTTAAAAATGTAAAAACCATTCTCAGGACACATAAAAACAGGCTACAGGCCTGATATGGTCCATAGAATATAGGTTGCTGATCCTTGATACAGAATATCTGAGTGATACTAATGAACACCTTGATATAATTAAGATTTATAAAACAACTGCAGAATGTACATTCTTCTCAAGTGCACATAAAATGTTCACCAATAGAGACCATGCACTGCAGCATAAAGCAAAAGCAAGTCTCAATACATTACAGCATAAAGTAAATTTTAATACATTGCAAAGACTCATGTAGAATATATTTTCAGATTGCAATTATTTTTAAATTAGAAATCAGTAACTATAAGATATCTAGAAAACATCCAGATATCAGGATGCTATCTATGGGGATAAGGGTGGGGAAAATCACAGCATGAATCCAAAGAGGAGCAATTTATTAATTTTAGAAACAGAAATTAACTGAAGAACAGCTTTCAGAAGAGTAGGTTGAGTAGGTCAGTTCCTGCATCCTCTGGTCTCTGTCAAGGAGAAGGTTGGGAGGTAATTCCCTTGACATTAGTGGTTTTCACTTTGCCTGCACATTGAAATCATCTAGTTGGCTTTAACAAATCCTGAGCCAGAGGTTCTGATTTAATGAGTCAGAAATGAGGGCTGAGCACCAGAATTATGTTTTGTATTAAAAATATGGTTTAAACAAGAGAGAAATAAACTTGCCTTAAGTGCTTATTAATCTAGAGTAACTGAGAAGTTTGCTGCAGGAATTTGGCATGTAGCTCAAGGAACAGAAAAGAGTACAAAAATTTGTTCAAGTGAGTTAATATTTCAAGTAGCCTGTAAATGGACTGTTAATAAATAGGCAATTGGAAAAAACAAAATACTGGAATACAACTACCTTCACTGTAACAAAATAAATTCAAAGTGAATTAAAATGTTAAATAAAGCATGGAAATAACAAATACTAGAAAAAGAAGGTAGATGTTTTCATAATATTAGATGAAACCTGACAAGCATGCCACAAAATTGAAACTCTAAAGGAAACTATTTAAACTTACTGAAAAAAATTAAAGTTACCTATGGACAAAAGACATTATTAACCAGTTAGCAATATAGCTAAAAAGTAAGACTATTTGTAGTGTAACTGGAAAGTTCCTAAAAATCAATATAATAATAAAATAGACAAAATGAGGAAAAGACTTAAACACATATAACTTGTATAAAGAAAAACTAAAATGTAAAGCAATATTCAAACTACTATATAATCAATGTACAAATCAACTGTTATTTGAAGATACCACAGAATAAATGATTATAATGAAAATTCTGATAAATAACTCAGCACACTTGATTTTGGCTATTTCTTTCTTCAATTTGTGATGAATTTACTTACAATTTGATATGCATTCTTGGCTTCTTGCTAGCCTCTCCTTTATAGATTTTGAAGGTGCTCTTTTGGTACCATGTATGGTCATTGTGTACAGTTCTTTCAGTTTCCAGTGAGTCCAAAAGCCTTTTTGAGGTTTCAACCCTGTTAATAAAAAAGATCATACAGTTATTTAAAGAAATTAGGATTTTGAAAATATCTTTCTAATTTTTCAAAGCATTTTTTATGAGTATTATAAATCTTATTCTTAAAACAGTCCTGTGAGGATTGTCA
This sequence comes from Furipterus horrens, assembly GCF_987537825.1. NCBI lineage: Eukaryota > Metazoa > Chordata > Mammalia > Chiroptera > Furipteridae > Furipterus > Furipterus horrens. The sequence goes on from NW_028327173.1 coordinate 154,847,762, forward strand.
ATCTCAAGTTTCTAATGAGGGAAATTCTGTACAGAAATATTAATGTCTTCTTATATAAACCAGTGAATTAGAAAACAGCTAAAGCTCAATATGTATTATTCTGACTCATAGACACACACTAAGTTCATATGTGAACACAGAAGGTAAATTTTTGAAAAACTTGGAAAGGACCTAAATGTCCAACAACAGTGCACCCAAACAGTGGATTTCAAGTATCCATTAAAGTTATCTTGTAAATATCTGTTAACATAGAAAGGCAAGACTTCCGGCCAAGATGGAGGCTTAGACGGACATGCTCGGTCTCCCTCTACAACTAGAGAGGAATACAACTACTTCAAAACAAAGGATAACTAGAAATTCCAGAAAATAAAACTACACGGAAGCCAAACGTATGAAGTTATAAACCAGCGGTGCCCTTTGGGCAGGTAAGAAGAGCGAAAGGGGGCGGTGCTGTTTGCGGTCGCACCAGGGACAGCGGCAGGGAGAGCAATCTCAGCTGCAGTCGAACCCCGGCAGCTTGCGACCGACCACAACGCTGGGAAAAGCAGCCACCGCATCACCTCGAACAGTGAGGCCCAGAGGGCGGGAGGACGGATCCCGGTCTCCTAGCGGAATAACTGTGTGAATCCATCTTGGACCCCCGCCCTCACACAAAGCGCCACAGCGCGGCGAAAAAGGTTGCGGATCGCCACCGGTCACTGGGTTGTGATGAGTACACAGGCACTGCCCCCTATAGCCGCCCCAAGAAAACAAAATGCATCTGTCAAAATGAGGCAGACAACTATAGAAATCCCAGTGGCACAGCTCACCAGGCAACAGATGAAGAACCTGACAGGTAAACAAATAAGAAACCTGTCAGAGGCTCAGTTCAGGGCCATTGTTATCAGGTGGCTTACAGAATTAACAAAAGATCTGGAAAAAGAGGAGAAAGAATTAAAAAACACTCATACTGAAAGGAACAAAACCACATACGAGACAGATGGTGAGGAAATAAAATCCAGAGTTCAAATCAACAAACCAGAACATAGAGAAGGAACAAGCAGTCAACCAGTGCAGAGAGAGGAAACGGGAAGCAAGGAAAATGATGAGAGGATCAGAAACCTCTGGGACAGCTATAAGAGATCGAATATACGGATTATCGGATTGCCAGAGGGCGAAGAAGAAGAACTAGAAATTGAAAAATTAAGTGAAAATATAATAAAGCAGAACTTCCCAAACTTGGGGAAGGAAATAGACTTACAGGTCCAGGAAGCACAGAGAGTTCCAAAACAACTGGACCCAGGGAGAACCACTCCAAGACACATTATAATCAAATTGGCAAAAATTTAAAGAGAGAATCTTAAAAGCAGCAAGAGAGAAGAAAAGAATCATGTACAAAGGGGTCCCAATTAGACTATCAGCTGACTTCTCATGGGAGACCCTGCAGGCAAGAAGGGACTGGCAAGAAATATTCAAAGTAATGAAAATCCAAAACCTACAGTCAACGAACACTCTATCCAGCGAAATTGTCATTCAGGATAGAAGGACAGAGAAAGTGCTTCCAGGACAAAATAAAACTGAAGGAGTTCATCAGATCCAAACCACTGTTATATGAGATGTTAAAGGGACTGGTTTAGAAAAAGGAGGATCAAAACTATGAACACTAAAATGAAAACTGCATCACAAGAACCAACAACAGAAGCTAGGGAATTGAAACAAAGGCAAACTAAATAGGCAATGAGAGTGGAAAAAGAACTATAGGTATGGGGAGCATATTGGGGGGAGGTCTGCAGGGAAGGGGAAGGGGGAGAGGGAGGGAGATGGTATAGGAATTAAGAAGCATAGTAGGAGGGAATGGAATAGACAGAGAGAGGTTGAGAAGAACTATATGCACAACCAATGGACATGTACTAAAAGGGGGGGACAAGGGGAGGGAGGGGGGCCACCGGGTGGAGGGGAGCAGAGGGAAGGGAAATTGGAACAAATGTAACACTGTAATCAATAAAACACATTAAAAATAAAAAAAAAAAAACAAAAAGAAAACATAGAAAGGCATTCATAATATGTTTTTATGTGAAGAACAATTTTACCTTATATGTAATGTGGCTAACAGACTAAATGTTAACACAATTGCTTCTGAGCACAGGTAATAATTGTTTTCAGTATTTCCTTATCTGTATCTCCTGTTATTTAAAAAATAATTTTAAGACTCAATTATAGTACCCCAAAAGTAATAAAATATATTTCATTTAAAAAGTTCCACTTGTAAGGTTGAATAATGCATTTAACCACACTAAACATTTGTATCCTGAGCAAGAAATATAAAAACAGTATATTTCTTTGTGTACTACATATGGTTGTTCTGAAGGTTATTGAGATCATGTATATTAAAGTACTCAGTAAATGAGAAATATGAGCTAATATTATCACTGTACATCAACATATTCATAAATATAGCCAATATTTTCTCAGTAGTGAGTGTTCAGTGAAGATAATTTGTTATATTCACCTATCAAATTTTCTAAGTGTTTTTTAATTGAATCACCACTTATTTTACATTAGTTGTCACTAGGTAAAATCAAATGTTCAATTGGATTAACTTGAATGCTTCTTGATAGACTGTTTTAAAATATAGTGTATTAATAGAAAATTTGGGGCATAGTAAGACAAAGAGATCAGATGATTAACATCAAAAGGATAGTTTATTACTCACAGCTTCCAAGAGGAAGGGACACCCCATGCCATGGGAGGCCACATAGGGAAGCACAGGGGTTGGTCAGGAGGCAGAGGAAAAGGCGAAGCTGCGGCTGAGAGCCTTTATTGTGATCTCCATGGGAAGAAATGGGTGAGGCAGGGTAAACAGGTTTATGACTGGCCAGTCTGAATAATTTCAGTGGCTCTGGGCACAGGTGCTGTCCCCAGTTTTCTGATACCTGATCCTGGGATGATTAGAGCAAGTAGATAGTAGCCCAGAATGAGAGCCCAATAAAGGAGGTGGTTACGGTGTGCGCTCTGGATCCGCTGGCTTGTATTTGAAAAGCATGCTCATGGTGAGTAGTTTAATATCTCCAGGAATTTGCTAAACCTGGGAGGGGCAGTCCTTCCACAGTCAGCAAAGACCCAGATGTTAAGGCATCAGAATACAGGAAACAAAGGAAATGGTTAGTGCAGTTTAGTGTTGAATAATCCTTCTATTTTTGGAATAAACCCTACTACTTAGTTATGTATAGCGATAACATACAACAAACACTTTTGAAGCCCTGCTATTTACTAAACAATGTATTTGACACAAGGGACCCGAAGTTCAATTCAACTTAGTCCCTGCCTGACATCAAGGCAGCTGTAAAATTATTTGGCACAGTACCTGACCTGGTCTATAGTAAGCCTTTAATACAAATTAGTTTCTCTGTTGCTTCTTTTCTAAATTAACCACTGGTTGAGCTCTGACTAGATCACAACATTTACAAATAGGAAATTCAAATTAGTAACTAAACATGAACTCATAAAAAAATAGCATTAATATAAGGGCCATAACATCCAAATACAGTGTGTTCTATATCTTTAGCTTTGAAAAAATTTAAATTTTAATGCTTTACAGCTTTATTGAGATATAATTGATATATAACATTGTGTAAGTTTAAGATTTGATTTGATAAGACACATACTGTAACACTTACATACTGCAAAATGATTACCACCATAGTGTTAACTAACACTTCTATCATGTCACATTTCTTTTCTATGGTGAGAACATTTAACTTACATTCTTAGCAACTTTCAAGTATATAATATAGTATTATTAACTTTAATTACCATGCTGTACATTAAATCTAAAACTTATACATCTATCATTGGAAGTTTGTATTCTTTGACCAACATTTCTCCATTTCTTTCACACACCAACCCTCAGTAACCACCAAACTACTCTGTTCCTATAAATTTATTTTTTTATATAACATATAAGTGATATCATACAGAATTTGTTTTCCTGTCTGACTTATTTCACATAGCATAGTGTCCTCAAGGTCCAATCATATTGTTAGAAATGGCAGATTTCCTTCTTTCTCATAGTTGAATAATATTCCATTGTCTATCCATACCTGTCTTCTTTATTCATTTATTAACCGATAGTCACTCACGTTGTTTCTGTACCTTGGCTATGGTGAAATAGAAGTATAGATATCTCTTTGAGCTCCTATTTTCATTTCTTTTGGATATATACCCAGCAGTGGGATCATGGGACCATACGGTAGTTCTATTTTTAATTTTTTGAGGGACCTACATTTTGTTTTTCAGCAACACCAATTTATATTCCTACAAACAGTGCACAAGAGTTCTCTTTTCTCCACATCCACACCAATACCAGTTACTTGTTGTCTTTTGATAATGACCACTTTAACAGGCATAAGGCAATACTGCACTTTGGTTTTGATTTGCATTTCCCTGATGATTAATGACGTTGAGCACCTTTTCATTTACCTGTTGGCTATCTGTATGTCTACTGTGGAAAAATGTCTATTCGGTTCCTCTGTTCATTTTTTAATCAGCTTTTTTTGCTATTGAGTTGTATGAGTTTCTTTTGAATATTAACTACTTATAAGACATATGAATTAAAAATATATTACATAAGTTGCTTTTTCATTTTGTTGATGGTTTCCTTTGCTGTGCAGAAGTTTTAGTTTGATGCAGTTACACTTATAAATTTTTGCTTTTCTTTCTTGGACTTCTGATGTCATATTCAAAAACTTGCCAAGGAAAATGTTAAAACAATTTGCCCCTATGTTTTTTTACATCAGTTTTATAGTTTACTTGTTATGTTTTGTCTTTAATCCATTTCAAGTCAATATTTGTGAGTGGTATAAAAAAAAGTAGTCCAATTTCATTCTTCTACATGTGGTTATCCAGTTTTCTCAACACCATTTACTTAAGAGATTATCCTTTTCCCATTGAGCATTTTTGGCTCCCTTACCGACCATTAGTTGACTATATTTGTGAGGGTATATTACTGGGCTCTTAATTTTGTTCCATTGGTCTATGTGTCCATTTTTATGTCAGTGACATACTATTTTGAATACTATAGCTTTGTAGTATAATTTGGAATCAGGAAGTGTGATACTTCCAATTTTGTTTTTTTCTCTGGATTGCTTTGACTATTCAGGATCTTTTGTGGTTCTATATATAAATTTTAGGATTTTTTTGTTCTATTTCTGTGAAAAATGCCATTGGAATTTTGATAGCAATTGCATTGAATCTATAGATGGCTTTGGGTAGTATGGACATTTTAATAATGTTAATTCTTCCAATCCATGAACAAGGTATATAAGATGCTTCCATTTATTAGTACTTCCTCAGTTTCTTTCTTCAGTGTTCTATAGTTTTCTGAGTATAGGTCTTTTACCTCCTTGGTTAAATTTATTTCTAGGTACTTTATTTTTCTTTTTGCCATATTAAATGGGAATTTTCCTCTAGTTTCTCTTTCTGGTAGTTTATTGTTGATGTACAAAAATGTCATTGATTTCTGAATATTGACTTTGTATCCCACTACTTGCTAAATTCATTTATCAGGTCGAGTAGTTTTTTGGTGAAAACTATAAGGTTTTTTATGTACACTATCATGTCATCTGCAAATAGCGACAATTCTATTTCCTCCTTCCCAATTTGGATGCTTTTCATTTCTTTTTTATTTTTTGTCTGACCACTGTGGTTAGAACTTCCAGTCTAAGACCCATTAGTAGATGAGTGGATCAAAGACTGATTTAGTTACACAATGGAATATTATGCAGCAGAAAGAAAGAAAGAACTACTACCTATTGCAAAGGCTTGTATGGAACTGGAAAATATTATGCTAAGTGAAATAAGCCAGTCAGTGAAAGACAAATACCATATGATCTCCTTTATAATAGGAATCTAATGAACAAAATAAACTAATGGGCAAAATAGAACCAGACACATGGAAACATGGAACAGACTGACAGTGGCCAGAGGGGATGGCAGAGGAGGATACTGGTGGAAAGAAGGGGAAGAGACTAGTCAAAGAACATGTATGAATGACCAAGGGGCATGGACAACAGTGTGGGAATTGACTGTGGGAGCGGGGTGTGGGCTGAGCAGAGGAGGGCAAAGGGGGAAAAATTGGGACAACTGTAATAAAATAAACAAGATTAAAAGGGAAAAAAAGAAAGGGTTTAATTACTAAGGAGAGACACAAAACAGTTTTAAAAATCAATCAAGATTTGAACCAAAAGATTTACAAGAAACACTACTTAAAAACTGTCAAGAGCCCTGATCAGTGTGACTTGGTTGGGTGTCATCCTGCAAAGCAAAAGGTCACTGATTCAATTCCCAGTCAGGGCCCATGCTTGGGCTGTGGGTTCAGGGCATGCTGGAGAGGCAACTGATTGCTGTTTCTCTCCCTCTCTTTCTCTCTCCCTTCCCATCTCTCTAGTAAATAAATAAGTAAATAAATAAACAAATAAGTAAATAAATAAATAAAATATTTTTAAAAAATAAAGAAAATCATCAATAGCTTCTAGTAGTCGATAATAGTATAAATGTCTTAGAAAAAAATGTTGGAAAAGTCATTCCCAGAAAATGTAACTGTACCTTAGTTTAAAACCCAAGTACCTAAATCTCTGGCTAAATACTCTAGAATAGAATTTTCCTTCCATTTAGCCTTTTAGTCCTACCACCTATACTTACAAGCACATCATGATTTAAAAAACAAGTTTCTTTAATTAATGATTGTATGCTCTATGAGGAACTCAATTGGCTCTAGAATTTACCCAATACTATTAGTTATAAATATTATTCCAAAAATCAGCTTAAAATATTTATCTTCCAAATATAAAGTGTATAAGGCATGACTTATTTCTGTAGCAATTCAGTTTTCTGTAATAATTTCACTGCCTATAAAATTATGATTCATTTTAGTATTATAAATTTTCAAAAGAAAATTGTTATTATTTCAAAACATAGGCATTCAGATGGCATGTTTTGTAAGGCAAAGAACTACCCTTTTTTTTTTTGACTGGAGAAAAAATCCAAAAGTTTTAGGTACCAAAATAATAATCAATACTTCAGTGACAGAGTCATACCTGACAACCAAAGAGAAATGTTATTCCCTAGATCTTCTTTAAATTCATCATTAAAGAGATCATTGGATTCTGGAAATGCTTCCTGGAATGTTGCATAGATAGCTTGTGCCAAACAATCAGGATACACCTACAAAAAATAGTTATATTAGAATAATTTTTTATTTCATATAACATATCTCATCTAGCAAAGAAATTATTATTAAATTTGTAAAGTATGCATGTCCTTTTTTTGGTAATAGCTTGCTTTTGGCCATTTATTATTTCTTTGTAAATCTAATTCAGGAACATAAAGAAGAGTTAGGTAAGATAAATCAGATGAGCCATTAGTAACAAAACCCTCACTTATTTGAATGAGTTAAAAATAATGGTAATTGGTCAATGAGAGATGAGTCTCCACTCCCACTTAAATAGCTCTGAAGGGGATAAACTTGTAGGAAGTGCCTGGTTCTCAAGCAAAGAAAGATTATCACCTCTAGACAATATAATTACCCGAAGTCCTAATCATTTGCTAACATTTTCCTGTAAAAAAAAAAAATCAATATTAGCAGAGAAAATTCTAGTCTATCTTTGAGTGCATCCTTGTTCTACAAAAGGATAATTTTTGAGTCATGGATATGATCATCCTCTATCTGACAGACAACCAGTTATAAAACTGAGAGACTGAATGTCTTAACAAGATCCCCCGGGTAATTAATTAGTAGCAGATTCCAACATGAAGCCTAATCTCATTCTAAGTCCACTATTGGTTTCCTTCTTTCACACAGTATGTATGTGTTTGTGAATAAGACAGGTAAAGATTGAGCATAAATATTTGGCAATGTAGGTTTGTTTGTGAAGATCATTCAACTATTTTTATTTTAGGTTTCTTTTACCTGTGGCAGGGGGAACATTTACTGACTCAAAATACTTCTGTATTTCTGATTTACAGTTGTTAACACAATGAAGTATGTGAATGTGGCTTTTGCTTTGAAATACTAGATGTTTAAATTTAAAAATACCCAATAAGGTTCCTACCACCTTCATTTGATATTACTCAAGAACAAAAAGTTATTTTAATCAACGCTACTCATGAGCTAATATCCCAGGAAAGTAAACAAACATTTGATTCATAAGTTTGTCCATTGTTCTTTACTGTAGCAAGAACTTAGTCCTAACTTATAATAAAAGCTTTCAAGTCTTCTTAGATAATAAACAGATACATTGTACAGAAAAAGAAAACTGATAAATAATTTTGTAGATAAATATAAAAGAACAAAAATATACATAGGGTAAGTAAACAGTTTCCAAATTATTAATATACAAGCAAAATATCTATATCACACTAAGGAGATTCTGTAAAACTTTTAGTCAAGGAATAAAACATTCTGGAGTGGGGTACATAAGTAAAATAACTGTTTTTCTATTTCATTAGCTCCAAAAGTAATTAGCATAATAGCTCATTTCTATGTTTACCTGAAAGAATGTATCCTTTCGACTTAGAGGTATGCTCATGAAAAGTGTCACGTAACTTTCTGAAATTCTATCAAACAAGAAATCTTGATTTTCTTCGTGAGGCTTAAAAAATAAAAGATATATGAAATTAAAATAATTATATTACAATTAAAAATTGGAATTTGTTTGGTTAATGTCAGTACCTTTATCTATTTTTAAAGAGCAGATCAGTTGCTAAAGTGGAATGAGCATGGGTTTTGGCATCACGCAGACTGGAATCTAAATGCAGGCTGTTATTAGCTGCATTACCTTGAGTAAGTCTTAGCTTCCTCATTTGTCAATTATCAATAATATATACATATCTTAAAGTAGTATCTTAAAATTAAATAAGAACAAGGATCATATTTTATGTGAGGTATGTATATTTCTAGCCTTTAGCACAGTGCCTAGCACATAGATGCTTGATGAATTAATGAAGGTTCTTTCATAGTAGTTGGCATGAAGAAGGCAATCAATGACTTAGCTACCTTCTATTGTTCTTTAAGCATTCCAATTCTTTCATTACCAGTAACTCAGCATGAAATTAAAGTAATTATTATGATGACACAGTTATAGCCAGAACTAGTAAAATTGTGACATGATGCTCAACTGAAAACAAAGTAAGTATGTTATAAGAAGGAAGAGACCTACAGATAATAATGGCAATATTACAGTGATGTCCTAATGTAGCATCCCAGATTCTTGTTTTATTAAGCAATGAAGAGATGAATTAAGAATCCAGATCTATGAATTAAGCAATAAGGATGAATTAAAGAGTTCAAATTCATTTGCTTTGTCAATTGTAGAAGCACCCTGGCATTAATACATTATGGTAATAAACACCAAAAAATTTCAAAGTTATTGGTAATCTTCTATAAAATTGACAAATCAAATGGCTGGGATTTATAAATGCATAGATTCTTAGCCTAAAATGAAAGTAAGATATCACTTACATTAAGTCACTCTATTTTAGTAATTGTACTGGTGCTCAGAAAGATTAAGAGAATTATTTGAGGTTATGCAGTTAAGTAATTAAGAGCCAGACTAGAAACTGGGTCTCCTGACTTCCAGTATGATTCTCATACTTGTGTAATAAATTTATGGAAGGAGATTATAGCAAAAATAATAATGATAATATTAATGGCCATTCTTTTTTAAAATATGTTCTATTGATTATACTGTTACAGTTGTCCAAATTTCCCTTCCCTCTGCTCCCCTCCACTTGGTGGCCCCCCTCCCTACAGTTGTCCCCCACTTTTAGTCCATGTCCATTGGTTGTGCATATAGTTCTTCTCAACCTCTTTCTGTCTATTCCATTCCCTCCTACTATGCTTCTTAATTCCTGTACTATCTCCTTCCCTCTCCCCCTTCCCCCTCCCTGTTGACCTCCCCCCAGTAAATTCCCCATACCTATAGTTCTTTTTCCACTCTCATTGCCTATTTAGTTTGCCTTTGTTTCAATTCCCTAGCTTCTGTTGTTGATTCTTGTGATGCAGTTTTCATTTTAATGTTCATAGTTTTGATTCTCCTTTTCCTAAACCAGTCCCTTTAACATCTCATATAATAGTGGTTTGGATCTGATGAACTCCTTCAGTTTTATTTTGTCCTGGAAGCACTTTATCTGCCCTTCTATCCTGAATGACAATTTCGCTGGATAGAGTGTTCGTTGACTGTAGGTTTTGGATTTTCATTACTTTGAATATTTCTTGCCAGTCCCTTCTTGCCTGCAGGGTCTCCCTTGAGAAGTCAGCTGATAGTCTAATTGGGACCCCTTTATACATGATTCTTTTCTTCTCTCTTGCTGCTTTTAAGATTCTCTCTTTAAATTTTTGCCAATTTGATTATAATGTGTCTTGGAGTGGTTCTCCCTGGGTCCAGTTGTTTTGGAACTCTCTGTGCTTCCTGGACCTGTAAGTCTGTTTCCTTCCCCAAGTTTGGGAAGTTCTGCTTTATTACTTTTTCACATAATTTTTCAATTTCTAGTTCTTCTTCTTTGCCCTCTGGCAATCCTATAATCCATATGTTCGGTCTCTTATAGCTGTCTCAGAGGGTTCTGATCCTCTCCTCACTTTCCGTGCTTTCTGTTTCCTCTTTCTGCACTGGTTGACTGTTTGTTCCTTCCTTATGTTCTGGTTTGTTGATTTGATCTCTGGATTTTATTTCCCCACCACTTGTCTCGTATATGTTTTCGTTCTTTTCAGTATGAGTGGCTTTCAATCTTTTCTCGTCTTGTTCCAAATCTTTTGTTAATTCTGTAAGCCACCTAAAGACTATAGCTCTTAACTGAGCCTCTGAAAGGTCTCTTATTTGTTTGTCTGTCAGATTCTTCATCTGCTGCCTCATGAGCTCTCTCACCGGGATTTCTATAGTTGTCTGCCTCATTTTGACAGATTTGTGTTTTGCTTTGCTTCTTGGGCAGGCTATAGGGGGCAGAGCCTGTGTACTCATCACAACCCGGCAACCAGCGGTGATCCGCTATCTTTTTCATCGCACTGTGGCGCTTTGTTGTCACTACCCGGTGACTGTGGTGATCCGCAACCTTTTTCACGACGCTGTGGCGCTTTGTGTGGGGGCAGGGGTCCAAGATTGATTCCTGCCGTTATTCTCTGCTGGGAGACCAGGATCCGCCCTCCCGCCCTCTGAGCCTCACCGTCCGAGGCAATGCAGGGGCTGCCTTTCCCAGCATTGGGGTCACAAGCTGCCGGGGCTCGACTGCAGCCCGGATTGCTCTCCCTGCCGCTGTCCCTGGTGTGACCACAAACAGCATCGTCTCCTTTTGCTCTTCTTACCTGCCCAAAGGGTGCCGCTGGTTTATAACTTCGTATGTTGGGCTTCTGTGTAGTTTTATTTTCTGGAATTTCTAGTTATCTTTTGTTTTGAGGTAGTTGTATTCGTTTCTAGTTGTAGAGGGAGACCAAGTGTGTCAGTCTAAGCCTCCATCTTGGCCAGAAGTCCCTAGCCATTCTTGATCACTTATGTAACAGGCAGTGGTTCTAAGATATAGAGTTGTGGGAGAATTAAATGAGATTTTCTATATATAATTTACCAGTTAAAAAAGTTAGTATGTTTTCTTTAAAGATTTTATGTATTTACTTTTAGAGAGAGGGGACGGGAGGGAGAAAGAGAAGGAGAAAACATCAGTGCGAGAGTCTCACTCACCCCCAACTGGGGACCTGGCCTGCAACCAGGCATGTGCCCTGACTGGGAATCAAACTGGTCACCTCTGGGTTAGCAGGCTGGCACTCAGTCCACTGAGCCTCACCAGCCAGGGCACTTAGCATGTTTTATATACACAATCTACACTTAACATGTATGAAGAAACTTACCCAAACAAAAACTTCCAGAATATCTTTGAGGAATACAATTCAACCTTGTGTTCCCACCATATCTGCCTCCACAGAGGACAGAGTAGGAAAATGGTATGGTCACTTTTTTCTTTGGTAAATGTTATGGTATGCTTGGGAAGAAAATGTATCCTGTAGCTGTTTAGGGTATTCAGGTTACTGACATATTCATTAGATCAAGCTATTTAAGCATGTTAAATTATACTTGCATTCTGAGAACAAATCACACTGGTCAGAGAGTAACCTTTTAAAATATGCTGCTGAATTTGGTTTGCTAGCATTTTGTTGGAATTTTTGCATCAGTACTCATCAGAGGATAGATTTTTTGCCTATAGATTTTTTTTGCTTGTTTCTTGTAGTAACTTTGGCTTTGGAATCAGGGTATTGCAGGCTTCATAAAATTAGTTAGAAAATGTTTCCCCCTCTTCGATTTTTTGGAGAAGTTTGAGAACACTGTGTTCTCTCCAAAATAATAATAATAATGATGATGTATCCATTGAATACTCTCTATATACCTAATTCCATGTAAACAAACATCTTTATTACATTTTCTGATTTAACACCCCCAACAAATATAGGGTAGGTAATTTTTAAAAACTTTATGAATGACTTATAGAGGTGAATAACTATTCAATGCCATACACATCATTTACTGAATGTATAAACTTGCTTTTGGAAGCCAGATCTCTTAACTCTATTATCCTGAATCCCATATTACATTTTTATAGCATTTCGCAGTTTACTAGGTGTCTTCTTACTCATGTCACTTTTAGTACACAACCACCCTAGAAAAAAAGCCAGGTGTATGTTATTTTCTACTTTTTTTTTTTTTTTGGTTATTTTATTTTACTTTATTTTTTAGAAATGAGATAAGAGAAGTCAGAGAGTTTTTATGAATAGCCCAAAGTCACACTAACTACTGGGAAAACCAGATTTAAATTTTTGTTTTCTGAGTTCAATGAGTAATGCATGTTTTTCTATTAGCAAGCTACCACTCAATCACAGACAATAAAGAAAATTTTCTCTTATGTTAATCATATAACAATTACTGAAATAAGTTTTAGAGTCAGCATGCTATATTCTAGACCATGATTATATCTTTTTTCCATATTATATTATTGGTAATTAAATTATGTAAGTGACTCAGGGTTTTATTTTATTCATTATAAAATCAGTATTATTTATTTTTCACAAAATGAGACACAAAGTAGATAGACTTCATGTTTTGTGTTCATCTTAATATGTAGTACAGCTTAACACATAAGTTTACCTAATAAAACTGAAATATTCAAAGAATGGCTCTATTTATACAATATGCTGGTCAAAATATATGGATATCCCACCATACTTACTTGGTGGATTTAGGAACCTAAGAGGTCATGTAATGTATCTAGTTCACCAGCTCCAATATATATACTTTTAACAATAAACCCTCTTAGAAATAAATTCATAGATTAAATGCAATGAACAAAACAGATAAACTCTCCTGACTCTTTCACCCAGCATGCCCCCCTCCCCTCTGTTTCACTCTCTACCACATGGTCCTCCCCATCTATCTAGCCCCTCTTTCTGACACCCCCATCACCCCAGGTTGGGAAATCTCCATTGATATTTCAGGTGACTCTGCTGTGCTGCTACTGGTCAGGGTGTGGCGGGGGGTTGGGGAACAGTTCCAGGTGCCACACAGATGAAACATTTTAAAATGGTTGATGAACTAGTGGAAGAGGGAGCAGATTCTTGCCAAGATGAAGGAGTTGTTAAAGAAATTCCAATTACTTATCACTTTAAGGAAGGATATGGCAAAGCAGACCCTGCAGAGTTTGAGTTGCTTAAGGTTTTTGATGAGGGATCCTTTGGAAAGGATTTTTCTTGTTAGAAAGAAGACCAGCCCTAATGTTGGGCAGCTCTATGCAATTGAGGTGTTAAAAAAAGCTTCTTTAAAAGTTTGAGACAGAATTCAGACAAAGGTGGAGAGGGATATACTGGTGGAAGTAAATCATCCATTTATTTTCGAATTGCATTATGCTTTCAGACTGAAGGAAGTTGTGTTTAATATTGGATTTTCTCAAGGGAGAAATGTCTTCACAGAATTATTCAATGGTCCCATCTACAGAGGAAGACATGAAATTCTACATTGCAGAACTAGCCCTTGCTTTGGATCATCTGTGCTAATTAGGAGCTGTGTATAGAGATGTACAGCCAGAAAACATTTTGCTTGATGAAATAGGACATATGAAGTTAACAGATTTTGGGCTCAGCAAAGAATCAGTAGATCAAGAAAACAAGGCCTACTAATTTTGTGGTACAGAGGAGTACATGGCTCCTGAGGTAGTAATTAGGAGAGGTCATTCCTAGAGTGCTGATTGGTGACCATATGGTGTACTTATGTTTGAAACACTTACTGGTACACTGCCATTTCAAGGTAAAGACAGAAATGTGACCGTGAATATGAAGTATATGAATTGAAAGAAGATACAGGTGTTGGCTCCTACTCAGTTTACAAGCAATGCATACATGCAGTTACCAACATGGAATCTGTAGTGAAGATCATTGGTAAAAGTAAGGAAGATCCCTCAGAAGAAATCGAACTTTGGAAGTACTATCGACAACACCCAAACATTATCAGTTTAAATGATGTACACAATAGTAGATATGTTTATCTTGTTGTGGATTTGATGAAAGGAGGAGAGCTACTTGACTGCATTCTCAAACAAAAATATTTCTCAGAACAGGAAGCTAGTGATGTACAGTTTGCAATAACCAAGACAGTTGACTATATTCATTATCATGGAGTTATTCATTGTGATCATAAATCTAGTAATATTCTATACATGGATGAATCAGCCAATGTAGACTCCATTAAGATCTGTAATTTTGGGTTTGCAAAACAATATTAAGGAGAAAATGGACTTCTCTTAGTTCCACGCTACACTGCAAACTTCATAGCATGTGAGGTTCTTAATGCAACAGGGCTATGATGCTGTTTGTGCTTTTTGGAGTCTGGGAGTCCTTTTTCACACAATGTTGGCTGGCTATAATCCATTTGCTAATGGATACTGCTGCATATAGGCAATGGAGAGTTCTCTTTGAGTGGTGGAAACTAGAACAATATTTCAGATGGAACAAAGGATTTGCCTTTCCATATGCTACATATGGGCCCACGTCAGCGGTACACTACAAAACAAGTATTAAAACACTCATGGATAACCCACAGAGACCAGGTGTTCAAGGATCCACCAAGTAGAAATGATACTTCATATGTCATTAAGGGAGCAGCCGTGGTTGCCACATAATCAATCGACCTTGACTTACAAGATCTTCCAACCAGTCCTAGAGCCAGTTGCTGCCTCAAGCTTAGCAACAGAGCATAAAAAACTGGGCATCAGCTGGCTTGTGAGATTTCCAGTGTTCCTCAGCCAAATTGGATGAAGAGAAAATGAAATGCGTAGTTTTTGCCTAATCTTGCATCAAAGGCATCGTTTTCTGTTATATTCTATTTAAGCTTCCTTATTAAGTGGGAGTGAGATTAAAAGATAAACATATACAGGTCCACATATTCATAATATGCTGTTTTGCAGTAATGTCCAAGATTTATTTAAGTACATAATTGGTGTTCACAGGACTTAACGACTTCTCTGCACACTCAGTTCTAAAGTTTCCTTTAAATGAAGTTAGTTTAATAGTTAAAAAAAAAAAACAGATAAATGAAGAACTGTTCTGGTTAAATCATGGAAAATTTGCTTCAATTTGATCTGGATCCCCAATTGCCCCCCCAGAATACCAGCAGTATGCTGATTCAGCTGAATCATATATTGCTCCTTAAAACATGTCAAAAATCATAAATTATAATGACAATGTTATCAAATTCTAATATTTAAAAATTATTACACTTTAATTTCAGAATAAAGATAAAATTAAAAATCTAATTCCTTGTTATCTAAGAATAATCTTATAAAAGCAGTGGGATGTTAATATTTTTGCATCAAATCTGTATTTTGTTCAGAATAATAAAATTCTATTATGGCCTGACAAAATAGTTTCTAGGAACTTTGCTATACTGTTTCTTTAAAAATTTGTGATATATAATTCTAAAAGATTTAGTGGGAAAGTAAGAAGTGTTCTCTATGATATCACGGCAACACATAAATTCAGGATCTAGATCTAGAGAAATAAATTTAAGATAATGAAACTCCTGATTTCACAAATTTCCCTAAGTAATTACCTTTGTAGAATTAATGTTACTTCCTATGCCTCATTCACAGCCTAACAATATCAGAAGTACTCTTACCTAGAAATTACATTAAAATTAAAGCACTGACTGAATAGTTTGTAATGTAAAATTAGTGACACCAACTTCTTCATGGTATGAAATTTCTGTGAGGATTCATAAGCAGTTTTCTGTGGGTAATTTGAGCTGGGGAAAGATGGAGTTGAGTCCATTTGCAGGCTTCCTTGATGGGGTGATACACCTTCTTAATGCTTAGACTATGACCCCCCGGGATGCTCTATTTTCCATTCTTCCAGATCCAGAGGCTACCCAGCAGTCATTTTTATTCACTACTTTTTTTCTAATGTAAGATTAATGTGCTGGTTATTTCAATTCTCTTATTGTTTCTCAGATAGCCGAATCTTTCTCTTTTTAATCCCAGAGTCTTCACCTTTCTGAATCAAATGAGGGCCATCTCTTCATCTGTAGATTGTTTTCCAAATGAAAATCTCCTTTAATGTCACCATTTTGCAGTGGGGTTTGTGTTTAGTGCTTATCAACACATTATAGTATTGAAGAAAGTTACAACTTTATCATTCACTACAATGTTTGATTTCACTAATCTTTTCCTGATTAAATAAAGACCCAAGTTCTTTGAAATCCATATTAAAGTCTTAATTCTCTGAAAGGACTCTAGATTTCAAATAGGATTTCTAACGTGTGGAATACTAAAAAACAAGCTATGTGAAAGGATCCAGAGAAACATTTTTTGTACCAGTGCTACCTCTACTGAAAAATAAATTACCTGCAAATCAACCTAAAAAAGAAGTTTAAAAAAATCACTATACCTTAAATTTATAGAGAAACCACCACCAAAAGGAATCATGCAGAAGAGCAAGAGAAGCTTCTGAGAGAAAATAAGCCCTCCAGATTTTAAGAACTTTTTCCTATGGGAAAAAAAAAAGACAAATGGGGATCAAATTAAAACACAGTGTAAAACATGTTAACATAAATAGGCTTTCATTCAAGAATTTAATCTATGACTGTATGTGCAGGAGTGTGTTTGGATGGGGTTAGGAAAATTCAGTCATTTCAATGGATTTCCACACCTTCAAGCATGTAACAGTAGCTTTTTAATCTTCTCTTTCTAAATTTTAGATCCATAATTTCAGTCCTTTTAAGTTATTGTAGGCATTTCTTTTTTATATAAAATTTATTGCAGTGATATTGGTTAATAAGATTATGTAGGTTTCAAGTGTTGATTCTATATTGCATTGTGCGTCCATCACCCATAGTCAAATTATCTTCTGTCACCATATATTTGGCTCCCTTTACCCTTCACTACCCCCTCCACCTGCCTTCCCTCTGGTAACCACCATACTATTGTCTGTGTCTATGAGTTTCAGGTTTATACCCCATGTATGAGTGAAATCATATGGTTCCTAGCTTTTTCTGACTTATTTTGCTTAGCATAATATTCTCAAGGTCCATTAATGTTATCATAATGGAAGTACTTCACTTTTCTTATAGCTAAGCAGTATTCCATAGTATATATGTACCACATCTTCTTTATCCAGTCATCTGTGGCAGGACATTTTGGTTGTTTTCAGGTCCTGGCCACCATGAATAATGCTGCAATGAATATGGGGAGCATGTATCTTTGCAAATAAATGTTTTCAGGTTTTTCAAGTAGATAACCAGAAGAGAGATTGTTGGGTCATATGGTAATTCTATTCTTAACTTTTTGAGGAACTGCCATACTGTTTTCTGTAGTGGTTGTACCAGTTTACATTCCCACCAGCAGTAAATGAGGGTGCTTTTTTCTCTGCAACCTCTCCAACACTTGTTATTACTTATCCTGTTGTTAATAGCCATTATAGTGTGAGGTGGTATCTCATTGTAATTTTGATTTGCATTTTTCTAATAGCTAGCAAAGTTGACCATCTTCTCATATATCTGTTGGCTGTTTATGTGTCTTCTTGGGAGAAGTATTCATTCAAATGCTCTGCCCATAGTTTAATTGGATTGTTTGTTTGGTGTTGAGTTGTATGATTTCTTTATATATCTTGGATTTTAACCCAACAATTGTATTACTTTCTTTTAATAATACTAAAATCTTTTCCCTGAGGTAATTTGGAAAATATAGTTAGTGGAAGGAATAAATATCTCCAGGCATAACTACAATTAGCATCCATGTATTTTCTCTGACAAAAAAAAAGGGGGGGGGGTCAGGTGGTTGGATTAAGAGGACAGACTAAGCCTTCCTTCTCATAAAAATCCCATAAAATATATAAGAGAATTAAAAAACATTTGCATTAGCATGGAAAATAAGAGAGAATGTCATTACTGAATCATTCTAAGGGGAGTTATAAATTGAGGTGTCCTGTGGTTTTCTAACTGAGGGGCAAACAGAAGATCCAAATAGGTCAATCACACTCTACTTCTAGGAACAATGGATCTTGAAGATGCAACATTGAAGATATGTATTCTCCTTCATCTTGAAGAGAGTATAAAAAGGGCAGGAAATAATGGCTAGAACAGATACATCCAGGTTTAAGGGATGATAATGCTCCTCCTGATGAACTACAGATGACTGCCTATAGTAAAAAAGAAAAAACAGGGATTCTGTGTTGAGAAATAAAGAGCCACCTTAAGCTTGGGGATGAGGTATGGGGAAGAGGGCCTACTAGGGGCCAACTCAGTCTCAGAGAACTGTCTGAAAAAAAATCTGCCTGGGGGTACAAAAAGCATTGTTTAAGTCTCCAGGAAATAGAAACATTATTAGGTAACTATCGAAAGTTTAAGTGGGTGGGAAATCAATGCTAGTAACCACCCACCCTCAACCTACTAGATCAATGGCCAATGATCTAGTTATCTTCCTATGCCTTCAGTTTTTCATCCATTTGTTACCTTGTAGAGATACTACTCGAAAATTCCCTAGACACTTGGAGGCTCCACAGGTGGGGTTATGGAGAAGAGCTCTCATAGTTATTTTGGTGTCAAAATGAGCAGGCTAAAATATCCTGAGCTGATAAGAGCAGGAAGAGTGAGGGGAAAATACCTGCTACAGTCACATGCCAAGCCAATGCAACCTCAGACTCCTAGGCAGAAACACAGTCTAATAATTCACTTCTGGTGATCAGGGCGTAAAACATCACTGGTCTTTCCTGCCAGACTTAATATCCAAAGGAGTATATCTTGCTTGAACACCTAATTTGTCAAATATTTAAATAAAGGTCTGGTTCATTAAATCACACTCTCAAAATTTATCATACAATAAAAATAAAATAGTATTTACATACATCAAGGTTTTGGGCTTTTAAAATAAAATGAAAAATATGTCCAGCATCCAAATGTCTGGGTAGTTGAGTAAGCTCATTTGTTTTGAATCCTGGGAAGTTGCAACCCTAGAAAGAGGAGATTTCACATAATAGTAATTACTTCACTCTTTGCAGTTTAGTAATCTCATATGACTACAGAAGACAGATAAATATTTAGCTATCATTAGTTAATTGTTTTACTTTTTATGAAAACAAATGAAAAGCATTTATCCCACCTAAGGAAAATCTTCATATTATCTGCTTCTCTGAAATTAAAAGCCCTAGCATATTCATATGACAAGTCCAAAAGCAAAACAAAATTATATATCAGAACTCATCTGATAGAACTCCAATGATCAAGAATTTTAGATAAGCTACACATAAGAAAATAGACTAAGCAGAAAAAGAGAGCTTCTATACCTGTTCCCAACTCTCTCCTAGGGTCACTAGCTCTATTTATAGTTACATCTATGTTATTATAAACATTCTTTTACTTCCACATAATACTTTGATACATAATCTTATAAAACAGAAAATTTAAATACCTCTATATTCTTCTTTGTCTCCATTTCATCAGAAAGCTGGAAAACATTTAAAATAAAATCTTTAAAATTCTAAATTAAAGAATTTTTATATTTGGTAAATTTGCTCAGTTAACATGTGTGTATTTGTGTGCGTGTTTCCTACTGAAGCCTAGATTGCTGTTGCTGTTAGACGCTAGGAATACGAAGGGGGCCCTTGCCCTCAAGCTAGTCATAGTTCAAGAGAGGAATAATATACATATACAAACAGAACACAAAGAGATAAGGGTGGTAACAGAAATGCAAACAAACTACTTACTGCAGCTTGAATTTTCTAGAAAACAGACTCTGTGGTGGAGCTAGTGTTCAGAATGCTTATTGGGAGTGCCTTTGGGATCAGTATCTATGGAAGGAAAGGGGAGAAGCAAGACTGGGAAGATGGAGAAGTCAGCTATGATGCAAATCTAACGTTAGCCTCAACTGACCCTAAGAAAAGCTCTAAAGCTGAAAGGACACATCATTGTTGTCCTGCATTGGGTTGAAACAGCCAATCCTTTATGCCTTCAACTCGATTAGTCATTGGATGTGGGTGGTTCCTGGAGGGCAGGTTTTTGGGAGTCCTGCACAGGGGAGGCAGTCCCAAACAGGCCTTTAGCGTGTATCCTAACAGCACTCCTCTCAGCAGCTAGAGCAACAGGTCCTTCCTCGAAGGGGAATCTATGTGGCACATCTCCATGTTTGCCTTACCCCTTTACACAGAAAATAACTAGCCTTCCATGTATATTATTTTTTGATTATCTAGACATGTTGATATATTGTGTACTAATTTCCATATCCTTACTTCCTCTAGACAAATGTTATTGTACGCACATTACACAATATATATTATTATAGAGGAGATGATGTAGGAAATAAATTGGAAAGGATAGTAACAGATTGCTAACAGAAAGAGAATCACATTTTTGGCATTTTAAAAAGTGTGCAAAGGAGTAAAAAAGAAAAACTATTTAGGGGAAGTGAGATCAATTATGATAGAAAGAAGGCTGTGTACTTGAGAGCTTCAGATCTAATTGGTCAATAAAAATGGGATCTAATTTAGAAAAATGTTAATGTTAATCTCAAAGTCCTGACTTTATTCTGCAGGAGGCAAAAAAACAAAAACAAAAAACAAACCACTGGAACTTTTTAAGGAGCAGAGTAATAATAAAATAAAACTATTTTTTGGTCATACTATGTGGCAAAGATACCACAAAAATAAGTATATAGATGTTAAAATCCTGATTAAAAAATTCAATAAAACATATTTAACAGTGAAGATATTTATTAAAACTTTTTTTAGTATAATTCATCTGAAGGTCATTTCAATAGATTCTGAAAAGCCATATGATAAAATTCAACAGTCAGAAATTTTATAATTAAAAATATATAGAAATTATTTAAAAATGGGACAACTGTAATAGAAAAACAATAAAAAAATTTTTAGGAAAAAAAAGAAATGATAATGAATACTATAACTACCAGTACCCCCATGTCCCTTATAACCTATAATGGATTACTCCTGACATTTTAGTATTGCTTAAGTCGACTTTAAAGAGAATATACAAACGTTATATATAATTATGTATAATAAAAGTTCAGATCTGCTTTTACAATGATTTCTAATCCTATTCATGTATTCCTACTTCTTGAGACATTCATTATTATTTGTTTTGTTTGTATCCCTTCTATTTCATTAAAATACTTTTTTTTTTTTTTTTTTTAATGTCCATTTACGAGGTTTGGTTTTATTTAAAAAGTGTATAAACATGCATTTTTCTTCTTTTCAATTTTTTCTTTTTTGTCAATTTACTCATTCAAAATGGGTCAAACATATTTTAGTTGGTAGCCAATTTCTGAGTGAATTTAATGAGTATTCATTAAAATACTTTTACACATATATGTACATATATAAAAAATATAGACATTTTTATGTGTTTTTAAAATTTAAAGAAATGATATCAACTGCACATTTTTTTTTGTATCTTGTTTTTTTCTCCACTCACAATTATGTTTTGACAATATACCAAAGTTGGTATATTTACTTGTATGGCACCTGGTAATTTCCACACAGCTTTTCTAGCAAATTACCTATTCCCTTCTGCAAAATAAATATATCAATAAAAGTTCACAGGCAACTTTTACCAAACATACAAAGAACAAGTGATATCCCAATATTCTACAAACTAATTATAGAATGGAAGGAGATAAAAAGTTGAGGCTAGTATAACTTTGATAACAAAGCTGAAAAAGATAATCGCATCTTATAAAACAGATTTGAAAAGTATATCCTAAGAATGTAAGAACGATTCAACTTCTAAAAAGCTATTAATGTAATCTGCCACATTCACAGATTAAAGGCTGAAAGTAGCTTTGCTATTATCACAGTGAGTTATTTTCCTCTCTCTTTCAAACCATGGAGATTTTTTCAAGTTTTTGAGCAAAGTGATACCTTTCTGTATCTAATCCATAGGCATAGCTCAGAGATATTTTGAATTCAGTTCAAGACAACCACAGTAAAATAATAATTACAATAAAGTTAGTCACACAAATGTTTTGGTTCCCAGTGCATATAAAGTTATGTTTACATCCTATTGTAGTCTATTAAGTATGCAATAGCATTATGTCAAAAAAAAAAGTACATACTTTAATTAAAAATACTTCATTGCTAAAAATGCTATCCATCATCTGAGCCTTCCATGAGTCATAATTTTTACTGGTGGAAGGTTCTTGTCTCAATGTTGATGGTGACTGACTGATCAGGGTGGCCATTGCTGAAGGTGGGCATGGAGACATCAATGAGGTTTTCAGCATGGATCCATTCTTCCTTTTCATGAATGATTTCTCTGTAGCATGTGATGCTGTTTGATATCATTTTTACCCACAGTAGAATAGAAGTCAGCACTCTCAAATCCTGTTGCTGCTTTATCAACTAAGTTTATGTACGATTCTGAATTTTTTGTTGTCATTTCAATAATCTTCAGGGAAATAGATTCCATCTCAAAAAACTACTTTCTTTGCTCATCCATAAGAATCAACTCTTCACTCATTAAATTTTATCATGAGATTGTAGCAATTCAGTCACATATTCAGACTCTATTCCTAATTCTAGTTCTCTTGCTATTTTTACCACATCTGCAGTTACTCCTTCAATTGAAGTTTTGAACTCCTCAAAGTCATCCATGAGGGTTGGAACCAACTTCTCCCAATCTCCTATAATGTTCATATTTTGACCTCTTCCCATGAATCACGAATGTTCTTAATGGCATCTAGACTAGTGAGTTCTTTCCAGAAGGTCTTACATTTACTATATCCAGATCCATGAGAGAAAAATAGTCTATGGCAGCTATGACCTTGCAAAATGCATTTCTTAAATAATAAAACTTGAAAGTCAAAATTACTCTTTGATCCATAAGCTGCAGAATTGATGTTGTTAGTGGGCATGAGAACATTAGCTTTGTACATCCATCAGAGCTCTTGAGTGACCACGTACACTGTCAATGAGCAGCAATATTTTGAAAGGAATATTTTTCTGAGTGGTAAGTTTCAACAGTGGGCTTAAAATATTCATTAGTCATGTTGTAGCCGTGATGTGCTGTCACCTAGGCTTTGTTGTTCCATTTACGAACCACAGGTAGAGTAGATTTAGCATAATTCTTAAAGGCTCTAGGATTTTCACAACAGTAAATGAGCAAATTGAAGTCACCACCTGCATTAGCCCCTAATGGGAAGGTCAGCCTGTCTTAGCTACATCTTCTAGATAACTTGCTGCAGCTTCTACACCAGCACTTGCTGCTTCACCTTGCACTTTTATGTTATTGAGATAACCTTTTTCTTTAAATTTCATGAACCAACCTCTGCTCGCTTCAGACTTTTCTTCTGCAGCTTCCTCCCCTCTCTCAGGCCTCACAGAACTGAAGGGAGGTGAGGCCTTGCTCTGTATCAGGCTTTGATTTAAGGGAACATTATGGCTGGTCTGATCTTCTATCCACACCACTAAAACCTTCTCCAGATCAGCACAAGGCTGTTTTGCTTTCTTATCATTTGTATGTTCACTGGAGTAGCATTTTAAATTTTCTTCAAGAGCATTTCCTTTGCATTCACAACTTGGCTAACTGTTGCAAGAGACCTAGCTTTCGGCCTACCTCAGCTTTCGACATGCTTTCTTCATTAAGCTTCATTATTTCTAGCTTTTGATTTAAAGTGAAAGACATGCATCTCTTTCTTTCACTTAAACACATAGAGGCCATTGTAGGGTTATTAACTGGCCTAATTTCAATATTGTCATATCTTGGGACATAGGGAGGCCTGAGAAGAGGGAGAGAGGAATGGCCTGTTGGTAGAGCAGTTAGAAAACACACAACATTTATATCAATTAATTTTGCTTTTATAAGGGCTGGTTTGTGAAGCCCCAAAACAATTACAATAGTAACGTTAAAGATCATTAATCACAGATGACCATAACAAATATGACAGTAGTGGAAAAGTTTGAAATATTGTAACAATTACTAAAATGTGACACAGACACATGAAGTGAGCAAATGCTGTTGGAAAAAAATGGCACCAATAGACTTGGTTGATGCAGGGTTACCACAAACCTTCAGTTTGTGAGAAACACAATATAACATGACGCAAAGGTAGGTTTACAGTTCTTTGTATCAAAAATAACACAATAATTAATAAATAAGAACATGAATAAACTCTGTTTTGTGTACTTACAACTGTAAACCTACTTCTTTGCCCCACTCTGTATTTACAAAGCACAATAGAGGAAAGTGCAGTAAAGCGAGGTATGTCTGTATATCTAATCTAAATGTACATCCACATCTACATATTGTTAATAAAGTAGGAATAAAAATAAGTTTCATTAAATTGAAAAAAGATAGCTATCTAAAACTTTAAAAATTATACTTAATAGCAAAGTACTAGAATTCTTTCTGCCTCAGAGACAAGATGAGAAACCACTAACAATGTTGAATAATATCCATATACCAGTATAATTTCCTACATGGCAACAATAACCCATTTAACATAATGGAAAAACAATATCATTGACATTAGTAATAAAAATTTACCCAGGAGTAAATTTAACAGGGAATATGTAGAACCTCTATGAAGAAAATCACAAAGATTTACTGATGAAGTTAAAATAAGATCCTTATGCTTTACTCCCTTACACACACACACACACACACACACACACAAAAAAAAAACAAAAAAAAACACTGTATGGATTAAAAGATTAAATACACAAAAAAGATGTAGGAAGAATACAAGAGAACACAGGTAAATAGAGGTATGACCTTGTGATGAAGAAAGCCTTCTTAAATATTACGGCACTAAAGGCAGAAAATTTCAATAGAAAATTATAGATCCATGAAAATATAAAATTCTATATAGCAAAAATACCTTTTGATTAAAAGGCAATAAAGAAAGTGCTATAAATGTATAATATATATTACTGAGAAGGGTTAATAATTTTAAAGTATAAAGAACTCTTAGAAATAAAAATAACAACTAAAAATGGCAAAAGTTCATAAATAGAAAACTCAAAATAATAGAAACACAAAAACTAATGAAAACATAAAAATGAACATTATTAGTAAAATGTATTAAATTGATAACATTTATGCCTGTCAACTCTGAAAACATTTGAATATACAATATTAAATGTTAGCAAGGGAATGGGTAAGAGATCAATCACAAACTCTGTTGTTACAAATACAAATTGGTGTTACTTTTCTAGAGAACAGTGTGTCAATATGTGTCAAAAAACTTAGATTTTCAAATTTATTTTCCCATATAGCTCCACTTCTAGAAATTTATCTTAAGAAAATACTCATAGATAAGCAGAGTCTTTAGCTCTAAATATATTCACACCAGCTTCGTAAATAATAATGAATAATGAACAGTAACCTGAGAATCCAATTAAAGGGTTATTACATTAGTTTAATTTTAAAATGGTGTAGAAAAATGTATTGATAAAAATATCATAATACATTTAATTATAAATATATAATTTCTGAATTATCTAAATTTTTATTTTTATTTTTATTTTAATAATTTATTTTTTAATTTTTTTCATTACCATTTATCCCCCTCATACCCTCTTCCAACTCCACCACCCCTCTGCCCCCACAATCACCACACTGTTGTCACACGCTATGAGTCCTTTTAGTTCTGTGCTCAATCCCTCCACCCCCAAACCCCACCCCCAGAGCTGTCAGCCTGCTCTTTATCTATGAATCTATTTCTATTTTGCTTGTTACTTCGGTTTGTTCATTTGATTCCACATAAAGGTGAAATCATATGGCACTTCTCTTTCTCTGACTGGCTTATTTCACTTAGCATAATGTTCTCTAGAGCCATCCATGCTGTCACACATGGCAAGATTTCCTTTTTTATGGCCTAGTAGTATTCCATGTGTAAATGTACTATCGTTTTTTATCCACTCATCTACTGATATGCACTTGGGTTACTTCCAAATCTTGGCTATTGTAACACTGCAATAAACATAGGTGTGCATATATTCTTCTGATCAATGTTTTGGATTTCTTTGGATATATTCCCAGAAGTGAAATTGCTGGGTCATAAGACAGTTCCATTTTTTAATTTTTTGAAGAAATTCCATACTGTTTTCATAGTGGCTGCACCAGTCTGCATTCCCACCAAGAGTGCACAAGGGTTCCCTTTACTGCACATCCTCATCAACACTTGTTGATTTTTGATATATTGATGATAGCCATTCTGAAAGGTATGAGGTAATAACTCATTGTGGTTTTATTTTGCATTTCTCTGATAGTGACATTAAGTATATTTTCATATGTCTATTGGTCATCTGTATGTCCTCTTTGGGGAAGTGTCTATTCAGGTCCTTTGCCCATTTTTTTAATTCAATTGTTTGTTTTGTTTTGGGTTTTTTTCATGTTGAGTTTTATAAGTTCTTCCTTTTAAAAAATTCTCACCCCAGGACTTTTTTTCATTGCTTTTAGAGAGAGTGTAAAAGAGACAGAGAAACATTGACGTGATAGAGAAGCATTGATTGATTGCCTCCCATACACATCTGGACTAGGGATCATAGGGCCCAGACCTGGACTGGGGATCAGGAATTGAATCTGCAACGTTTTGGTATGGGACAACACTCTAACCGAGCCACACCGGACAGGGCTGTAAGTTCTTTACAAATTTTATCAGATGTATCATTGGTGAATATATTCTCCCATTCAGAGGATTGTCTTTTCATTTTGTTGATGATTTATTTTGCTGTGCAAAAACATTTTTAGTTTGATATCATCCCATTTATTTATTTTTTTCTTTTGTTTCCCTTGCCAGAGGAAACATACCAAAAAATATTTCTATAAGTATCAGAGATTTTACTGAACCAGGTTTTCTTCTAGGATTTTTGTGGTTTTGAGTGTAACATTTAAGTTTTTAATTAATTTTTGAATTTATTCTTCTGTATGGTGTAAGAAGGTAGCCTTGTTTCATTTTTTGCACATATCTGTCCAATTTCCCCAGCACCATTTATTGAATAGAACATTCGCTTGTATGTTCTTCCCTTCTTTGTTGAATTTCAATTGACCATAAATGTATGGGTTTATTTCTGGGCTCTCTTTTTGTTCCATTGATATATACATCTGTGTTTATGCTGGTACCATGCTGTTTTGATTACTATGGTCTTGAAGTACAGTTTAATACCAGGTAGCATGATTCCTCCAAATTTGTTCTTCTTTCTCAAGATTGCTGTGCTATTTGGGGTCTTTTGTGGTTCCATATAAATTTTTGGAATATTTGTTCTAGTTCTGTGAAGTGAGCCATTGGTATCTTGATAGGAATTGCACTGAATCTATAGATTGTTTTGGGTAGTATGGATATTTTAATGAGGTTAATTCTTCCAATCTATAATCATGGTGTATGCTTTCACTTACTTGTATCTTCTTCAATTTCTTTCTTCAGTGTCTTATAATTTCTGAGTATATGTCTTTAGCATCCTTGTTTAAATTTATCCTGAGGCATTTTTTGGATGCAATTGTTAATGTGATTATTTTCTTAGTTTCCCTTACTGATAATTCCTTATTTGTGTATAAAGATGCAACTAATTTCTGGATATTTTGTATCCTGCTACTTTCCTGAATTTATCAGTTCCAGTGGTTTTTTGATGGAATCTTTAGGGTTCTCTGTATACAGTATCATATCACCTGCAGATAAGAGTTTTAATTCTTCCTTTCCAATTTAGATGCCTTTTATTTCTTCTTCTTGTCTGATTGCTGTGGCTAGGATTTTCAATACTATGTTGAATAAGAGTGGTGAAAGTGGACATTCCTGTCTCATTTTGATCTTAAGGAAAACACTTCTAATTTTTGCCCATTAAATATGTTGGCCTTGGTATTGTCATATATGGCCTTTATTACATTGAGGTATGTTGTCTCTATTCCTACTTTGATGAATTTTTATCATACATGGGTGCTGGGTTTTATCAAATGCTTTTTCTGCATCTATTGATATGACCATGTGATTTTTCTTTTATCCTCAACTGAGGACATGCTTATTGATTTTTAGAGAGAAGGGAAGGGACGAAGAGAGAGGGGGAGAGAAACAATGATCTGTTGCCTTGCATATGCACCTGATCAGGAACCAAACCCTCAACCTAGGCATGTGGCCTACCCAGGAATCAAATTTGCAGCCTTTTGGTTTACTGGATGATGCTCCAACCACTCCCACCAATCAAGCCACACTGTCCAGGGCTGATCATGTGGTTTTCATCCTTCATTTTGTTTATGTGGTGTATCACATTTATTGATTTGTGGATATTGTATCAACCTTGCATCCATGGAATAAATCCCACTTGATCACGGTGTATGTGTCAACTAGTATGTTGTCAGTGCTCACTCCCATATTTAAAGTTTTACCTCAATCTCTTCTGACTGAACAAGCCCACATTTTTCAAATAGCTGAGTCACCTGCATTATGCTTTTGTGGTCACCTTAACTTCAAAAAGTACTGGCTTTTTTAATGTATTGGTGGGTCTGGTTTACAAATATTTTCTTGAGGATTTTAGAATCTATGTTCATCGGGGATATTGGCCTATAATTTTCTTCCATCGTAGTGTCCTTATCTCATTTTGGAATTTGGATATTACTGGCCTTATAAAATAAGCTTGGAAGTCTTTTCTCCTCTTGAAATTTTTGAAATAATTTGAGAAGGATAGGTGTTAGCTCTTCTATGAATGTTTTATAAAATAAATTCTTAATTTTTTCTAAAGGAAAAGAACTGATAGTATAGGATATAAATTATTAAATTACAAGAAGATGGAATCTATACATTAAAATAAGTTTTTAAATAACTCCTACTGATGTGAAAATGCCTACACTCTAATATTGTGTATGTAAAGAGAATATGAGTCAGCTATTTTATAAACACAGAGATATACAGGTAGATGATAAAAGACTACAAAGAAATTTTTTAAAATATCTATGGAATTACCTATTCAATTATAGTAATTATATTTTCTGTGGGAATATAATTTTTCAAGAAAAATGAAAACAAGTACCATACCATTATCCTCTTTTTCTTATGGTACTTCCTTAGAAATGCCTTGTATTTGTCCAATTTTCCTTGAGAACCTTTAAAAAATAAGAATTCACAACATATATATGTATGTGTATGTATACACATATTATCTCCTTTAAAAGTTAAAATGACTTAAATACTTTAACTATAATATATATAAAACTGTTGAATGGAATCAACTAGCTATTTTGATAAGCATAATGCTAGACACATAAACTCTTATTGAATGAGTAAATAACTGTTATATCTTTTTTTTCCTTTTGTTCTTTAGAAGTACAATGTTCCAACTAGTATGTTGTCAGTATTTACTCCTGTATTTAAAGTTTTACCTCAATCTCTTCTGACTGAACAAGCCCATGTTTTTCAAACAGCTCAGTCACCTGCATTATGCTTTTGTGGTCACCTTAAATTCAAGAAAGTACCGACTTTGGATCCTGGCCCAGTAAAAGACTATGGGGGACTGTGAAGTCCATTAACCTAGACTTTAGTGTAAGCTCTGATATTTATGTACTGACAACAATGAATATACATAAAGTTATTTTTAAAGTGTGTGCATGTGTACTCTATCAATATATATGTATTTCAAAAATATTTTATATTAAAAATAATACAAAATTAAGTAAGAATATTTAAAATAAAACAATAGTAGGTTTAATGCTAGTATATTTAAATACATTCTCAGAATTTGAAAAATCAAGGTCCATAACAGAACATTAAATATCTAAATAATAGAGCTAATTAAATTTACTTGGTACATAGAAAATATTTTAGAAGTATAACCAATATCAGCATTGTTAATGCTTAAATATGTTTGCCCATTAAGTCAAGAACAAGACAAGAATTGCCATTAGTAACTAAAAACTTTTCTGGAAGTGTTAGATAAAAGTTATACAAACACTGAAAGGAAATAAAAATTATCATTACTAGCAGATGTGCTTCTTACTCATTCTGCAGCTCTTCAGTACTGAATACTAAATACCTCCTTCCTTCAAGCTAACCTAACTGATGTAGATCAACTCTCACCTCTTTTACTTTGGGTTTTAGGTATTTATGTTCTTATACCCTGACCCTTACTGGCTCGCTTGTCTCTCGTACCAGTATCAGTTGATGCAATTCTGTTTCTCTGATATTTGGCTACCTTTTCTCCAGCTTAAAAAATTCAGAGCTATTTGAAGCTCTGTCCTAGCAACACTGTCTTCAAATCCACATGTTCACATTCAACTAAAAATTTATACTAGGCCATTTTGAAATGATGAGGTTTTAAATTAAAAATAATTTTTTAATGTTTTTAGATATTTTATAACTTAGGGTTTCATTTTTAAAAAAATATGTTTAAAATTTATTTTTAGAGAGAGGGTATGCGAGGGAGAAAGAGAGAGAGAGAGAAACATCAAGGTGTGGTTGCCTCTTGCGTGCCCCCACCTGGGGATCTGGCCTGCAACCCAGGCATGTGCTCTGACTGGGAATCGAACCAGTGACCCTTTGGTTTGCAGGCCAGTGCTCAATCCACTGAGCCACACCAACCAGGGCAAGGTTTCATTTTTTTATGAGACTACACACACAGAGACAGACAGACAGACACATACAAACACAAAACTAACCATTGCTTTACTCATATCAAACTAATGTTTACCTGTCCCTGGAATTAGGCTGTCCCATTCAAATATTTTAGTGGCATGATTTTCCAAAAGACTTGAACATTCCTGTAATCTTGACTCCATGGTCATGATGGCATCATATATTCGAGGGACATTTTCCCATAGATGTGTGTAAATTGAAGCAAATGAACTATCTTCTTTTATTTTATTCAGAGTGTGTACCCATTTATCTTCATCTTCAAAAAGGACATCCCTTGGCCAATAATCCTTCAAAATGTGATTGAATACAATTTAAATCAATGGACTAAAATTGAGGCATTATTTTTTATTAAATGTATTCACTAAAAACTTCAAAATGATCATAAACTTTAGAAGTTTTAAATGGTTCATAAAAATCTTTTTCCTGAATCATTTGAAAAGAAATTGCTAACTTGACTGATGATCTACCATCCTTGAATACTTTCATGTGTATTTCCTAAAAAAAAACACATTCTTCTACAGAACCAAAATCTAACCACCAGAATTAGGAAATGGGCATTGATACTTTGTTGTTATCTAACCCTCAGATTCTATTCAAGTTTCATCAGCTGAATCAATAATGTTTTTTATAGCAAAGGGATCTAGTTCAGTATCACACATTGCATTTCAGCTTCATATATCTTTAGTTCTGCAGTCATTCCTGTGTACTTAAAATCATGAGCTCACACTGGTACCTCTAATTCCAATCCCAAACATTATAGTTTTCTCTCTTTCCATATT
This sequence comes from Furipterus horrens, assembly GCF_987537825.1. Lineage (NCBI taxonomy): Eukaryota > Metazoa > Chordata > Mammalia > Chiroptera > Furipteridae > Furipterus > Furipterus horrens. The sequence goes on from NW_028327173.1 coordinate 154,879,660, forward strand.
GTAATTATCTCCAGCAGTGGAAAAAAAAAAACCTACTTGCCTTTATTTTCAGTATATGTTTTTATTTTATCCACCTGCTCAGGTGATCGCTAAGCAATCTCTCCTACCTACTCCTAGCCTCTTTGCTATTGGATGCCCTTCTCATCCTGCTTAGACTCTGACACCCCTTGCCAGGCTGCCCACTCTACATACAGGTACACCCTCCTTACCCCCACTTGGGCTCTGACTTCCCACATCAAGCCGTAGCCTACCTCCCCACCTCCCCAAACCACCCTCCGCCCCTACCCCTGGCTACATGTGGACACCATCATGATTCCCATGGTGTCACATGGCCACACTTCTCACTGTGGTTAAGTTCAGACAACTTGCTCTGTGCAACCACAGTACATTCCATCTCCCCTGCCAATCTGGTCGCCTGCCTTGTTTTGGTCTCTAAGTGACTTTAAGACTAAATTATTCAGGAAGGGAAGGAGAGGAAGAAAAGAGATGAAAAGAGAGGGAAATAACAGCAATCCTTCTTTCTCCATTTAAAAAGTCTACTAAAACCACTAGTGCTAAAGGGGTTAGTGTTAGGGCCAGGATAGTAGAGAATATGATGATTAGTTAGACCTATCAAATCCCACTCAACTCTAAAATTTAATGATGTGCACACTCTGCTACAGTCCTTACTGATGACTTAAACGTGGGATGCAGGTTGTCCTCCTTTGTCCTATGTATGTTGGACTCTAGAGCTGATACCGTCTGCTGTGGTCTGTATGTGTCATCCCAAAAATTGTATATAGAAATCCTAACCATAAAGGTGATGGCATTAGGCAGTGGAGTTTGGGGAGGTGATTAGGTCATGAGGGTGGAGTCCTTATGATTGATATTGGTGACAATATAAAAGAGGCTCCAGAGAGCTTGCTCATCCCTTCTACCATGTGAGGACACAGCAAGAAGGCTGTGTATGAACCAGGAAGCAGGTTTTGTACTAGACAAATTTGCTGCTGCCTTGATCTTATATTCCCCAGCCTCCAGAACTGTGAAAAATAAATTTCTGTTGTTTATAAGCCAAAAAATTCTACTAAAGCCATTATACATATCTTTATTTACTGTGCTCTCTAATGATAGCAAGTACCTCTGTAACACCTAGCTTTTAATGTTGGAAAACTTTCCCAGAGGGATCTAGTTCCCTCTGCCATTTTGGAAGAAAGAATATTACTTAGATACATATGTGCACTCTCCCAAATCGTACAAACATACATGCTTATCTTAAGAAACACAACCATTTGGGCGCTGTCAAAAAATACAAAGATCTCAGAAGAATAAGATATGATCATAGGATACAGTCCATGGTGACAAACATTATCATATTAGAATAACAGCCACTTTTGAAAACAATACTTATAGGTCATTTAAATAAATGGATGAATGGATGAATGAATAAACAAATAAATAACATGGCTATTTCCTGAATAAAGAGAATGAAAATGAAATAATTATTCTCTCTATCATAAAGTACCTTTGATCCTCTGTGAAAAATCACAGTAGGAATCTGAGTAGCCTCCAGGTCTGTACTATGAACCTAGCAGACCTGCTAACAAAAGTGAACACGGATGTCCTAAGAGAAGATGAATTAAAGTACTACCAAGTAGAAGTCACATGAAAGCAGAAAAAAGACAAAGAATAAGAAATAAATAAGAAGGAAAGTCTAATGTGATAAATAGGTAAAGAAGGAATTCAAATCATCTTTTCAGTACCTAAATAACTGGAAAGGAATAAAAATCTGGAAGATATAGAGAAGGGCAGAGGAGGAGGGTGATGTAAATTCTACAAAGGCAGGACTATTTCTCTTTGTTTGTTTATTGTTTGTATCTTTGGTGTCCAGAACATTACCTGGCAAACAGTAGGTAGTGAATACAAATCATTAAATGAATGAATGAATAGAATAAGCAAGAGAATTGATAATGCCACATTAGTGGAACAAAAGGATATTACAAAAACTTAAAAATACTTTCACAGAAACAAAAATGGAAATAGAATGCTGGTGAGGTGAAGGGGGAGACACAAGAAAAGAATGTGGAAACTGACCAACAGAGAAATAAGAAGAGAAATGGTCAAAGGTAAGGAGGTACATGGAACTATATAACAAAGGAAGAAAGACAGGAAAGAGGAGTAGAAGGTATAAAATAATTACAATAAGAAAATAAAGATAGAAATGGTAGAAATGGGACAAAATGAAAGGGCTTTAGATGATGTAATAATCGATAAAGCATAAGGTATAAGAAATTAACAGCTAGCATGTAGGTCCCAGGTACTGTTCTAATGCTAATTAGTAGCAGAGCTGGCATTTGACCATAGGCAATCTGGCAATCTGACACCAGAGCCTCTGATTGTAACCACTGCACAACTATGCAAATACATACCTTTGCTTTTGTATTTTAGAAAAAAAAGAAAATTAAACAGAGATAGGTTTTTCAGGAAGCCATGGTTTAGAATATATTTTATTTTCTCTTTTTTTTACTCAATTGTTTGTTTATAATATGCCTCATTTTTAAAAGAATGAAAGCTTTATGAAGTCAGGGATCTTTGCCTATTTTTATTCACAGATATATTCTAAATATCTATGTGCCCGACACACAGTAGGTGCTCACAATATTTCTTAAGTGAAATTGAGGAAGTTATTTGTTTTTTACTAGTGTCTATAAAACAGAAGTTTTGTCCAGCAAACAAGAAGTTAAATATTCAGTCATTTTATTCTTAGATATTTTCAAGTACTCAATATTTTGGCAATGCATGGACATAGTCCAACCTTAAAAAAAAAAAAAAAACTACAGAATACAGTTATTTGGTTGGGAAATCTAGACCAAAAAAAATTTACAGATAAACCCATAAATGACAAAAAGGCACTACTGGAAATGTTGTTTTACCAAATGTTATCTGATAAAAATGGGAGGCTATTAATATAGATGCTATCCTTTGCATACAAGCATGATGCTGTGATTTTAATAAAAAAATGTTTATTGATTTTAGAGAGAGAAGGAGAGAGAAACATTGATGTGAGAGAGAAACATTGACTGGTTGCATCCCAAATGCACCTTGACCAGCGATCAAACCCATAACCTAGTATGTGCCCTAACTGGAAATTGAACCCCCAACATTCTGGTACATGCAACAACACTCTCACCAACTGAGCCACACTGGCCAGGGCTTAATTATGATTTGATTTTATCTTTGGTGAAGGGCAGGTATAAACCTGTGATCTTGATTTGATTAGTATTATTCATAATTTGAACTGAGTGACTATGCATTTTTCACTTCAAATGATTAGAAAATTTCATCTGAAATCATAGATTCTCAAACATGTATGATGGTATAGTCCAAATGTCTCTATAATTACTTGCTGAGTTTGGCTTAATTTGAACTATAATCCCTTTTACTTGACATTAAAAAAGATCCAAAACATTGTGATTAGGCTATAGCACATTTCCATCATTATTTAAATTAAAAATAGTTGTAAAAAGCTTGTCCTACAAGTAATTTAAATTTTCTGGTTCTGCCACAGTGGTTGAAATAAACTTCTGTAAACTAGGAACGTTTTCATTTTCTATTTGCTCCTAAAGGGAATGCAATCCTTTTTCAAAACATTTTTAAAAATTAAACAAAGAACAGAAAATAGATATTTAAAAATAGATACTTTTGAAATTCAATTGTCAACAGTTTAGTCACAGCAAATTCTGTTTACATTTAAGTGTAAGTGCAAATTAAAGTCTAATCTACTCAAAATATGTTCACACCTCATTAAAGAAATCTTCTGTTCTCTCTGCCTTCCATACTAACATCTTTTTCCTAGCCCTCGACATTCCTCAATGAAAAACAAACCTGACCTTCAGACTCACAAGTGAATGAACCCAAGAGAAAACCCATATAAGCCCAATAACTCTAGAAATCAGTAGTTATACATAATGGAAACTGGAACTTTCAATATAAAAACACATTTTAAATATTTAACTCCAATTCAAAATCAATGAATACTGATGCAACACCTCTGCAAATTACCTATGAGTCTAAGCTGTGGTGAATGAATAAATGATGTAAGTAATGTAAGGAAGCATAATTGTCAAATATTCTTTGAAGTGTACATATATAAGACAAAAAATCTTATATTAGGAAATTTATATAGGAATATCTATATAATTCTTCTGATAGGACATCAGACTAGAATCTTTTTAAAGTGAAAAAGAGAACAGAATATTAACCAGAGGGAATGCTACAAGATAGAGTTTACTGAAAGGAGGTGAATAGTTATAAACATATCCCACACTGAAATGTATTCCACATTTATTGCAGTGTTATTTATGATACAATAGTCAAGATTTCACCCTGGCTGGTTTGGCTCAGTGGATTGAGCGTCGGCCTGCAAGTTAAGTGTCGCTGGTTCGATCTTCCAGTCAGGGCACATCAGAGAAGGAAAACTCTGACTCCAAAAAACCTCCGCTGCCTTGCAGCATACCTCTTCATGGGAAAGGCTAAGGGAGTAAACCCCGACAGAAAATCCGGAGCCGGAGTCCCTAAGGCGGTTTGATGTTGTAGTCAACACCGGCAACTCCTGCGGCGCACCTGAAGCCAAGCTGTAACGACTCCGTCTTTCCCTTGGACCCTTCAGCTGCGAAGAGAGGGGGTGTCTGCTGCATGGGCAACAGCAGACCCTCCATATCACCCTGCCCAGGCTCTGTAGCTTCAGCTTCACTGGAGAGGACACTCCAGCATCATTGCAAGATGTCGATTCAACACAGGAGGAGACAGATACCGTGTCACTCCCGAGTCGGACTGCACAACCATTCTCGGTGGTGCAGATAGACTCTTAAGAAGCTACACCATCGTCTCTCGAGACGGACGGCTGCCGACGACGAGTCAAGATTTGGAAGCAACCCAAGTGTCCATCAGTAGATGAGTGCATAAATAAGCTGTGAAACATTTACACAATAAAATACTACTCAGCCATAAAAAAAGAAGAAAACCTTACCTTTTGTGACAGCACGGATGGACCTGGAGAGTATTATGCTAAGTGAAATAAGCCAGTCAGAGAAACACAAATATCATGTGATTTCACTTACATGTGGAAACTAAGGAACAAAATGTACAAGCAAACAAAATAGATACAGACTCATAGATATAGAAAACAGACTGAGAGCTGTCAGAGGGGAGGGGTGTTGGGATCTGGTTGAAAAAGGTAAAGGGATGAACTAAAACAAAACACTCACAGTCACAGACAATAGTATGGTGATTACCAGAGGAAAAGTGGGATGGGGGAGGTACAGGAGGGTAAAGGGGGATAAATGGTGATGAAGGAGACTTGCCTTAGGGTGGTGAGACACAATACAATATACAGATGTTGAGTTATAGAATTGTGCACCTGAAACCTACATAGTTTTCTTATCCAATGTCACCCAATAAATTCAATAAAAATTTTTTTAAAAGAAAAAGAAAATGGGGACCCATAAGAATTTATGTTCTTAAAGTCTTTTCCTAAGATTTTTCCATCTCTGTAAATGGTATTTTAAAACATGTCTTGGCACATAAAATAGGATGCTCTTTCTACTTACCCAATTTTGAAACTTTAAGAATTCTTCAATGTTCTTTGGAGGTTCTTGCATTTCCTAATAAAGCAAAATCATTTATTTAAACAAATAAAGATATTGAGCTTGTTATAATTTTCAGAGCCATATATATTGTATAAGATTCACTTTGTAAAAGTGCCTGAGCTTGGGAAAGTGAGAGAGATCAATGTTTAAATTTTGTGCCTCCAAACCAAATTCTGTAAAAGGCTTCCCTCTGACACACAGCTCTCAGCAGCCGTCCGTCTCGAGAGACGATGGTGTAGCTTCTTAAGAGTCTATCTGCACCACCGAGAATGGCTGTGCAGTCCGACTCGGGAGTGACACGGTATCTGTCTCCTCCCGTGTTGAATCGACATCTTGCGATGACGCTGGAGTGTCCTCTCCAGTGAAGCTGAAGCTACAGAGCCTGGGCAGGGTCTGCTGCCCATGCAGCAGACCCCCCCTCTCTTCGCAGCTGAAGGGCCCAAGGGAAAGACGGAGTCAATACAGCTTGGCTTCAGGTGCGCCGCAGGAGTTGCCGGTGTTGACTACAACGTCAAACTGCCTTAGGGACTCCGGCTCCGGATTTTCTGTCGGGGTTTACTCCCTTAGCCTTTCCCCTGAAGAGGTAAGGCAGCGGAGGATTTTTGGAGTCAGAGTTTTCCTTCTCTGATGTGCCCTGACTGGAAGATCGAACCAGCGACACTTAGCTCGCAGGCCGACGCTCAATCCACTGAGCCAAACCAGCCAGGGTCTTAAAGAAAAGGCCCACATGAATCCTTCCAAATATCCTCATTTCAAATTCCTACAAGAATTACAAGATATTTTGGGCTATCTTGAATAATGTCTCCAATAATTCCAGAGACAAAATATAATAACATACTCCTCTTGCTGATGAAGTATTTAAAAAGTCACACTAGTGACAAGGTGAAAATACTTTAAGCATTTGGATGTTTCAGTGTAATATATAATAATCCTATTTTTATTGTTAGGTTCTTTGTAAGCTAAAAATGTATTCTTTCACTCAAAAAATTAATTTTTTGCTTTAGAGACTGTGTACGTACGTATTCTTCCCGCTGCTTAGAAGGCTCCCTGTTCCAAACACTCTCTCTTCAACCCATTCTTGGCCTATTTAACTCTTATTTCAATATCAAATTAAAAGTCACTTTTTATAGGAAGACTAACTTGGCCTGCAAAAAGATCCTCTATGGTAACAGCAGATTTGTAATCCTTATAAGGATAGCAAATATGGTGTAATCACTGCTGAACTGTCAAAATTTAATACAGAGGCCATGGCTTATGGTCAGTGCATAATGAGTATTTTCAGTGTGCATGAATTAAAAAATAAATGAGTAGATGAATGTCAGAGAAATACACATAGGTATTAAAATTTTTTTTAAATAAGGAAAAATAATTTCCATAGAATGGAAAACTGGCAAGAAGAAAAAATGAGAGAAATTCAGACTATCTTATTATAATAGCTTAATGGTCTGTCTGAAAAAGTTGCATTACATTTTAATTTACTGAAACATATATTTCAAGATTACAAAATCAAAAGGCCATGTTTTTGTAAAAATAACTACACATTTAAGGTTGAAGATAATATTTCATTCTTTTAATATTGTTTAAAACACATGAGTATAAGTAAATATTAAAAATAATACAATAATAAAAATAAAGGATATATGTGACAATCACAAAAATTAAAGTGTTTAGATACAAAGATGCATAACGTTGTCAGAAAAATTTTGTGGAAAGCATGGAACCTTAGCCCTAGTCAGATTGAGAAGGGTAAGAAATAGGAGAGGAGGTGCATAATGTACATAGAGACAAAAAAATGTTTATGATATAATATCTTCTGGGATAGTGATTATACCAGTTTAGCTAGAAAGAAGCTATCAGTATATTTTGAAATGCACAGAATATAAAGAAGCCAAATTAAAATCATTGAAATGTTGATTTTTTTTCTTGCAATGTTTGTCTAGTACCAATCACTTCTAGTACAAAGCACTAAAAACCATATTCACATTTCAATTGAAGGGTCTTAGAAAATGAATTAAGGAAATGAGACTTGTGAAGGAAGTTCCAGCTAATTTCAATACAAAATTCCAAAGTTCTTAAGTTAAAAGGAAGTGAGGCTCTTGTTAGGATGTAGAAGGATGAAAAACACTTATGCTTCCATGGTAACAACAAGAAAAACCTGCAACAAATTAAAATCTTACCTTTCTATGGTGTTAGTGAAGAGTGGAGGATGCCAGTAAGCAGGAACAGTTACATAATTAGTGACGGTGCAGAATCTTTTGTTTAAAAATTAAGAATTTTAAGATAGTAACATCAGACCATTAAACCAAATGTAGGGCCCTCTAATCACAAGGTCTTGTGCAACTGCAGAGGTGGCAAACCCATGATGCTGCCTTACCAGGAAGCCTTGATGACTTGAAATCCAGTCAGAAATATGCCCTTTGTAAGTGAGCATAAAGTTGTGGCAGCTTCCTTACCCAGCAGTCATGTGCGTGCATCCATTGAGGGATAAGTTGGCCTGCCATGATTCAGGAACTCTGCAGCGATGAAATCAGCTGGGCCTTAGGCGTCAGTGTGAGCTGGGAGAAAGCACTGCAAAAAAATAAAATTACCTGTACACCTCACTTAAGAATTTTGTCAAATAAATAAATAAATAAATAAATAAGAAGCAGCAGTGGAAGAGGTGCTGGTAAGTTAGAGAACTTATATAGGCCAATGTGTTCTTACAATACTTGGGTTCCAAGGTCCTGATAGACCTGACTCCAAAAGTGAACCAAAAATATTTAAAATGTCAGTCCAAACCTGTTGCAAAGAAATACTGACAAGATACTGACAAGAGGTGGCTATGCAGAGGGCCATTAATCACAGGTGAACTCAATCTAATGAAAGCTGCAACTATTGTTAAAACTCAACTCAAAAGATCAGCCTCTCACTGCCAAGGAGAGAAAAAGGCTTGTGCTTTCTCAGAACTAAATTAAACTTCACCCTGCATATTTTTCCACATAATGTGTAATACACAATAAAAGAATTACAAGACATACAATGAAAAAAGAAGATGGGACCAAAAAGCATGAGAAAACAGTTATACAAATCAATTTATTGAGAATACAGTTATTGTAATAAGCAGATAAGGACTTTAAAACAAATATTACAAATGTTAAAGGTTTTACAATATACACTGGATTATAGTGCATGAAATAATGGGGTATTTCAAGACAAATAGGAACTCTTAAAAGAAACTAACTGAAATTTTAGAACCATGCAAACACTAATCATAAGAAAACTGATATGTCTATATTAATATCACACAAAGTAGACTTCAAGATAAGGAGTATTACCAGACATAATTAAGGTTCTTTCACATTGATAAAAGGTCAATTCATTAAGAAGACATACCAGTGCTAAATGTGTTTGCATTTAATAAAAGAACTTTAAAATAAATGTAGCAGATCTTGATAAAACTAAAGGGAAATATTGGCAAAACCACAGTTATATTTGTAGATCTTAACACATCTCTCTGAGTAATTGATAAGTCAGGTACATACACAAATCAGTAAGGAGATAAAAGATTGGAACATTATCAAGCAACTTTGACATTTATAGCACATACCTCACAACTGCAGAATACACAAATCTTTTTTTTTAAATCCTCACCCAAGTACTTACTGATTTTAGAGAGAGGGGAATGGAGGGAGAAAGAGAGGGATAGAAAAATCCATGTGAGAGAGAAACATTAAACATCCATGTGAGAAAGAAACATCAATCGGTTGCCTTTTGCACGTGCCCTGACTGGGCATCAAATGCACATCATAGACATGTGTCCTGATGGGGAGTCAAACCTGCGACCTTTCAGTTTAATGGGATTATGCTCCAACCTACGGAGCCACACCAGCCAGACCAGAAGACATAATCTTTTCAAATAATGGAACACGAAACATTCACCACAATAAAACTATGCCAAATTGTTTATGAAAACTATTGGCCTGAAATTTTCTTTATTATAATGTCCTTCAGGATTTGGAATTAAGGTTATTCTGGCCTCAAAAAAAAAATGAGTTTTTTAAAAAATTAATATTCTAGATTAACTGATAGGTTTGATTGTGGTATTTATCACTTTGGTAGAGTGTTTGAGGACAGGTCACAAATAAGTACATATAAATAAGGCATTTATTAAGACAAAGGCAAGTGCAAGGTTGTATTAAACGTTAATGTGATCAGGGTAGACTGATATTTACAAATGTAGATTAAAAAAAAAACTATGATATTACTATACTGAGAGATGAGGGGATACAAAGAGTGTGTGAGGGTAGGAGGAGAAGAAATATTCACACACTTAGGGATGGTGTTATAAAAGAGCTTTATCATTGACTTCCATAGGATAAAGTCAATGGATAATGTCTGAGATTGAAAAATCAAAAAATTTCAATATAGTTATATTTTGAAATATGGAGTAAATAATAAAATATTTAAAAGACTTGAAAGAATTTTTCTTTTGAGAGCATTAAGAATAGAGAGGTTAGAACCAAAACATTTTGGTTAAAAACCTAGAATGTGGCAAATTGTTAATGCTCATCAATATGTGTATGTTTCTTTACATTTCCCAGGCTCCCTTGTAGTTAAAGTGGGTACCTTGGGACTAAATTCTGGCCAATGAAAGGTGATAAAAGTGATATATGCCATTTACAGGCTTATATCGAAAACTTTTTATGTGACTTACAATGCTTTCTTTCTTGTCAAATACACTGTGGGCCCCAAGTCTTAGGAGACAGCAGAACCACTAAAAATAAAAAGAAACTTACATTCTTGAGTCTAACATTTCATTTGAATAAAACATCCATAATGGATTTCCTGTGAAATAAAAGTGTATTGTATTAAACCACTGATATTTTGGGGCTTTCTGTGACAGAATTTACAATGTTGGTTTAAAAAAATTATGGCCACAAATTCTTTGACAATTTTTTGGGAAGCAGCATCTATGTTACCTTTCTTAAGATCTTTACAGTCCTTGTGATTCATAACCAAAAGAATGATGACTTCCGGTCAAGATGGAGACATATAGGTATACACACTGTATCTCAAGACAAAAACACCAAGAACCATCAGAAAATTGAGCTGTATGGAAGTCCAACACCCAAGGATTTAAAGAAGCCAGATTCATCCAGATGAGTAGAAGGGGCCGTGACACCAAGACAGCTGGAGAAGTGTGGAGAGGTGGGGAGGCTTGAAAAGGCATGGTGGCAGCAGAATGGGTGGTCCCACATTCATGTATGGTAGATAAAAATTGGGAGGGATACCTTGGGAGTGAATGATCCCAGCCCCAGGGCAGACAGCACAGCCCAGGGTTCTAGCACCAGGAAGATAAATCCCCATAACTTCTGGCTGTAAAAACCAGTGGGGTGGGGGTGGTGGAAGAAACTGTCAGATTTTCAGGAGATTCTGTTTAAAGGGCCCATATGGACTAAAATATATGCAGTCCCACCCCCTCAGGGATTCAACATTAGGGCAACAGCTGGAAGGGTGCCAGTCAACAGGGCGAGTGCTTGGCAAACCTCCAGAAGCCAGGCGGTGGCATTGTCCCCTTTCCAAGCCCTCCCCCCACACAGAACCACAAAATGGTGAAGCAGGTTGCCCCGCTCTGCCAAGTATCTAAGGCTTTGCCCCACACAATTTATAGGTGCCTTTTCTACAATAGGCTATGCTACTAAGACAGGGAGTCTACCAAATATGCAAAAACAAACACAGGGAGGCTGCCAAATTGAGGAGGCAAAGATATATGGCCCAAATGAAAGAACAGAGCAAAACCGCAGGAAAAGAACTAAACAAAACAGAGATAACCAACCTATTAGATGCAGAGTTCAAAACATTGGTGATCAGGATGCTCAAAAAACTCATTGAGTACGGCAGCAAAATAAAAAAAGACACAGGAAGAAATGAAAGCTATACAAAGTAAAATTAAAAAAAAAATGTACAGGGAACCAACAGTGGAGGGAAAAAAGCTGGAATTCAAATCAACTATTTGGAACATAAGGAAGAAATAAGCATTCAACCAGAACAGCAAGAAGAGAAAAGAATTTTTAAAAAATGAGGATAGTATAAGGGGCCTCTGGGACATTTCGAAATGTATGGACATCCAAATCATAGGGATGCCAGAAGGAGAAGAGAGAGCAAGAAATTGAAATTTTATTTAAAGAAATAATGAAAGAAAATGTCCTTAATTTGGTGAAGGAAATAGACATACACGTTCAGGAAGCACAGAGAGTCCCAAACTAGTTGGACCCAAAGAGGACCACACCAAGATACATCATAATTAAAATGCCAAAGGTTAAAGATAAAGAGAGAATTTTAAAAGCAGCAAGAGAAAAGCAGAGTTACGTACAAGGGAGTTCCCATAAGTGTTGGTGGAAATCAAGTCTCTGGGTAGGGGCATTTCTTTATGCCCCCTGACCAGGTGTCCTGTGACTCAGATAAGCAAGCTGGACTTGCTAACGCCGGCAGCTGCAAGCTGTTCCAGGCCACTGAGCTATGGTATCCTGAGAATAAAGAGTCTTTGCTGAGTACTCCATTACTCCCTTGTCTTATCATCTTGTTTGAAGCTTAGCCTTAAGGACTTATAGTTTTGTTTTGTACTTAAAGTAGTTGATGTTTGAACCCTGGCATCCTGTTTTCTCTTTACGCAATATGGTGTGTATCCTGTAATTGCCACCCTCAGATTTCAATAAAAGGACGGTGCTTGCTCTGCTCAGTGCTGACTTGCCTGAGCGTGCAGCAGACCCCTGTTTGTCCACGTTCTGCCTGCTGGAATTACCTCAGCATCTTTGGTCATCTCACATTTAATACAACACATAAGACTGTCAGCTGATTTCTCAAAAGAAACTTTGCAGGCAAGAAGGGACTGTCAAGTATTTAAATCGATGAAAAGCAAGGACCTACAACCAAGACTACTCTATCCAGCAAAGCTATCATTTAGAATGGAAGGGCAGATAAAGTGCTTCCCAGACAAGATAAAGCTAAAGGAGTTCAACATCACCAAGCCATTATTATATGAAATGTTAAGGGACTTATTTTAAAAAAAGAAGAAGATCAAAACTATGAACATTAAAATGGTGACAAATTCAAAACTATCAACAACTGAATCTAAGGGAAAAAAAAACAAAAAAACTAAGCAGCCCTGGCTGGTGTGGCTCAGTGGATTAAGTGCCGGCCTGCAAACCAAAGGGTCCTCAGTTCGATTCCCAGTCAGGGCACATGCCTGAGTTGCAGGCCAGGTCCCCAGTTGGGAGCATGCAAGAGGCAACCACACATTGATGTTTCTCTCCTTTTCTTTCTACCTCCCTTCCTCTCTCTCTAAAAATAAATAAAATCTTTTTAAAAAATAAAAATAAAAAAGCAAACTAAGCAAACAACCAGAACAGGAACAGAATCATAGATATAGAGAGAGCATTTGGAGGGTTATGAACTGGGAGGGGAAGTGGAGAGGGAGGAAGAGGAGAATGGGGTAAAAGGTACAGGGATTAAGAATCATAATAGGTAGGTACAGAATAGATAGGGGAATGTTAAGAATAGTGTAAGAAATGGAGAAGCCAAAATACTTATATGCACAACCCATGGAAATGAACTAATGGGGGGGGGTTGCTGGAAGGAATGGGTACCAAGTGGAGGGGGGCAAAGGGGGAATAATTGGGGCACCTGCAATAGCATAATCAAAAATATATTTAAAAATTACATATGTGATTCACTTTGGGGCTTACATAGTTCTATTCTGCAGTGCTGATATAATTATCTTTCATTCTGAACAAAGGTTAATGCTTACAGATCACTACTGTAATTTCAAAATGTTACCAGTGATTTTTGTCCTGAGCTCAAAAACATCTTTCTGTATTTTAGATAAATAAAACCCATCAAACTTTTACGGGGAAAAAAAAAAAAAAAAAGAATGTTGAGAGAAGGCACTATGTTACTTTTAGAGGCTAGGTCAGAAAGAACATGTAGTTTCTGCTTTGTTCCTTGTAACATTTGACTTTGGAACACTGGGAACACTGGGCCTACTGCTGCCATACTGAGAGGAAGCCTTGGCCACATGCAGAGGCCACAGATAGGAGCTCTGCTAGCATTCATAGTCTTCCCAGCGGAGTTATTAGAAAAAGCATAATCAAATAGTTGTTTTAAGCCACATATTTTGGACTAATTTATTACACCACAAGTTATTTCAATTAATAAATCATATCATTTGTTTTATAATCTGTGCACTTGAACTAAAGTGGTTAAAAAAGAAAAGCATATGAATTACTTTTTCTTAGGTTGGAGACTTTGTTATTGCTACTTCTTTTACCCAGAAAGTTCATCATTCCCCCTAAAGCAGTGGCTTTCAAACGTTTTAAAGAGAAATACAAAATAAATAAATTTTATAAACATGACCTAATATATGTATGTGTATGTAGATATACAAATTATATAAATAGTATATACACAAATTATATAAAATAGTATATATACAAATTATATATATAAACAGTATATATACAAATTATATATATACATATATAATAGTATATATACATATATGTATAAAATTTAAACTTCCATAAAGCAATACTTAACTTTACCAAGTATCATGCACTGATATTTCCACACTGTACTTTTTTTTTTTTTTTTTTGTAAGTGTAGTTTTGGCTAAATGTATTTTCTTGCTTACAAATGGGACCTCTATCAAAGGTCCCACACATAGAAAAACACTACTCTAGACTATAATCATTCTTCAAGGCCTTACTCAAGTCCAACCAATAAGCCTTCACTGGCTAGTCCATTCTGATATACCATATTTTATCACTCATGCTTAACTTGATATGGTACGCCCCTCCAGGTCAAGGTTCCGTCCTTTACCACTTCCTGAATTCATAGTGCTGAATAACTGCATTACTCAATATCTGGCCCCTGTATTCCCACCTCTCGGCTGTCATTGTGCACTCCTTCGGTTTGAATTGTCTTTGGACTGGGACAAAAAAAAATTGTTTAATAATCTATCCACATACTATGCTTAATTTTAAACTGGAAAAGTGCACAAAGTAGCCCCAACTCTAGCTGAGTGTGTAGCTTTTAAGAACTTCAAATCATCAAAATACAAATACTTATCATGACATAGGCATAAACAAGTAACAAACACCACTGAAATATTTCGGGGGTTGGTGAAAACGATCAGGCTGCACGATCAGCATTTTCATGAGTCACTGCAACGACACCTTGAGCACATATTTCGAGAACTGCGCACCACTTATGTGGTCCCGGTCAGACTCACACGCGAAATCAGCGCAAGGGTGGCGAGGTGTGAGGCCCAGCCTTGGGGACCCGGTGTGGCCTTGCTTTTGGGTCCCGCCCCTGGAGAGGGTGAGGCGGGACTTCCCGTCTCACCCCTCCCCGCTGTCCTACACGCCTGTTAAGACTGCCGCCAGGCTAGCAGCGCCCAGCCCTAGCAACAGCTTTAGCAACGGCCGAGCCCCTCCTTCCGATGTCGCCCGGAAAGTGCTCCGCCACCTTCCTGCACGAGCACTGCCAAGCGCGCGCCGCGGGCTCGAGCGGAGCGGAAGACGCGTGGAGCTGTGCGAGGACCCGCGGGCTGTGCAGGTCTGAGTCCCAGTCCGATCTCTCGTGCCGGGCTCCGCGCCTCTCTGGGGACTAGTGGTCTGGCCGGAGCCGATGCTCCTGGGCCCGGCCCCAACGGAGGTGGTTCCGGGTGTCCCTGCGCGGCGATTGCATTTTTTTACATCGTGCAGGCCCCTTGGGAAAAGGCTTCCAGAGTTTTCTTCAAAAAATAAAAATTCCCCTCTAACAATTCTTTTCGGTGCTTAACGCCTCCAAGAAAGCCTGTCCTGGCGAGGTTAGTCCCCTAGGAACCGTACCTGTTCTTGGTGTTTTTAGTGTTTGAAGTGGTTTGCGGGGGAATGGTTATCACTGAGGGAGAAGCTTAGCACAGACACAGTATTCAAAATATTAAGACGACGGCTACATAACAAGTAAAGGAGTCCGTATCTTGTGTCTGGGTGATTTGGGGGAAATGTAGGACACGTCAGTAAATACATTAACACCGTAAGGTGCCGAGTCCGTGGAGTTAGATGATCAAATAGCCATTTAAAACCACAGCATTTAAGGACTAGTTTTGTTTGAACCCCAGTGTACCGTGCACACTGAGGCAGGACAATGCCTACCAAATGGTGGGTGACCTGGGAGGCGCCGTTGGTCCTGTGTAAAAAAAGTGATACCTTCGATTTTTTTAAAAATGGATTTTGGATCTGTATACGTAATGTGACCAGGTTCTTAAAAATACTCAGGAAAGAAATATTTGAAGTGGGTTTTATCAAAAACTGCAATACAGGATAGGGGAGTCTTAAATAATGTTCTGTTGGGAGGTGAGTCAACTTGTCTGCAGCGAGGAGCCTTTTCCATTAGTATTGTTTTTGCCAAAAAAAAGGGGGGGGGGGGGAGAAAGTCTTCCAGGCTGCTTTTTACGCCAGGCTGAAGTTGGCCCATAAAATTATTGTCAGGTACTTCAGTAGCAAGATACATACTGTATGCTGCTGCTTTTTCCAGAAAGGTTTTGATTTAGTTAATAAGTATTTGTTGACTTCCTCCTGCTGCATTAGACACAGCGATAGGTGAGATCAGTAAAAAATTTGCTCTTGCAGAATGGCCTGTCTGCTAGGACGGATAGCTTCACTCAAAGGTCACTCCAAGTTAAGGTACATTTTTCCATGTGAAATATGTGGAACCAATAATAAATGCACAGAGGAAAAGAAATGTAAGAGATTGCTATAGGCCATCTAAAGTCCTGACTTTGAGATTAAAAGTAGAAGATTATGTGCAAGAAAGAATTGCTGCAACTTGGTAATTAGTTTTTTGGGGGAAAAGAGGGTCGGAGTATTTGTTTTCAACCTTGGTTGCAGAATGATGGAGGTACCAGTTAGTTCCTTGGGAATAAAGTCTTCATGTTTTCTAAGTTTTTCCCATGACTACACCTGTATTTCCCTGCATATATTTTGTATTAACAAGTATGCTCTTAAGGTTTTGAATTGTCAAGTTTGCTAAACATTTGCGCACATTTGAGGCAGGCTGTTGGCTAGGTCAGAACTGATGTCCTGATCATATGGTTTCAGAGACCTTGGGAGGTAGCTGCCACTTCTGTGTGGCCTGATCAGCCATAAGTGAGAGTATGTAGATGAAACAGGGGAGGGAGCATCATGAGCCTTTCACTGTCTCATAGTTATTTATGTTGTTTGATTTGTAGAGGAACAGTATCTATATAAAGTTTCACTAATTGTCACTGAGTTTTATGGATGGAAGCTCAAGTACAGGGGATATTTCTGAGATATCTCAGGAGAAATGCATTTTGACAGCCTTAGGAAAATGCACCAATAGTTTTCCATTGAATACCCAGGGAAATGGAGTCAGGTTGAATTAGTCCAATCGAGTTTCTTTTTTAGGATGAGCCCATGATCAAGGTAACTCAAAACTTACAACCTAAAAATGGTTCTCTGTAAGGACCTCAGGCAACATCAGAACGAACCCAAACCTAGAGGATTTAGGCGAAATTTAATTAGCTTCCCAGGTGCTGTGATGAGACCTCTGTTGCTCTGACAGTTGACCTTTTGTTGGCCAACAGATCTGCACCTCCAATTTCTGGAGATTAATAGGGTCATCCCCAGGCTCTGAAGGCTGCCTCCAGTCCTTAGAATGACTTTCTGATTTTAGTCAGGATTTCTTTACATGGAGCTGTAGATGGATTCTAGAGATCTGCAAACCACCTGAAATTGTGATCAAAATATTGTGTCTGTATATGTATTTCCTACAGATAAGGTCCAAGACTCTCATGTGATCTTAAAAGGATCTGAGACTCAAGAAAGGTGACAGCTTACTATCCTGCACTGCAGTAGTCATTGAGGGCATATTCACAAAGATAGAAGCCATTTTTAAGTAGGTGATTTGGGGTGGAGATTAGAAGTAGGTAAGGTTTTCCATTTGTGAGGCAGGAAAGTGATTGGGCTAACATTCTAAAATAACCCCTGTCTCTGAAAAACCCCAAAATGTAAATCTTACCTCATCAGTACACATCAGAAATATTTATTGTACAGTATTTTGATTTTCCCCTTGAGTAAATTTGGCAAGTATATTTCACTTTTCCTTTAATGGCCATCATTGTTTTTCTTTGCATTTCTTTTTTGGGTCACAAACTCACTGGTATTTACAATCTAAAAAACTCCTGATAAGTAATTCAGTTAGTATCATTAACTTCTTGATAGTAAATTATCTTATATATTAAGTTCTGCTAGACTTTTTGTTCATTTTTGGTTTGGAAGACGACAGAAAGCTTTCTGTTGCACTCAGTGTTCCTCCTGCCAGTGTGTGTACTCAACATCCCCGGAGTCTTGTAGTTGGACACCATGGTGCCATAAGGCTTTATGATAGGAGAATCATTTTACAGCTTTGGAATGCTTATCAAATCAAAAGGGCCCCGATCTCTTTTTTACCCAAACGATACTGTGCTTACAGAGTATTTAAAGAACAGTTTTGGCAGCCATCATCCTTTGAAGAAAATATTTAAGTGGGAAAATTATTTTACTATTTTATCTCTAGAACTAAGAATTCATATGGTATTTTTTAAAAAGCAGTAGGAATTCTTAGAGTGAGTGCACATTAACGTTACTCTATAGAACTTTATAAGATCACACTTTATTCTTCAGGGCGTATATTTACCTTTGGGATATATTTTACAAATTATAATTGGAAGTAGATGCAGCTCATATTTTAATGGATGTTTAGTTATATTTTATGTGTGTTTTAATTTAAGTTGGAGAGGAATATATCTCAGTTTTACTGATTACATTGGAACTTTGCATTTCCATTAGAGTTCTGATTCAGATTATTTAGATGTCATGTAATATCTATTGAAAAAGCCTATAGGATGGAATACATTCCTGGCTGATATGAACATTAAACCATTGCATTCCCAATATAAAACAAAATTGCTGTCTCTGGAACAAAAAGAGTCGCCAAAAAATGAATTGTTGGTACCTAACCTTTATATTTGAAATAATTTTTCTAAGAAAGCACCTTTTATTTTTATGGGGGAGAGAGGCTCCAAAGGGTAATTTATTGTTCTGAGTTTATTGCATTTTAATTCTGTATTTTAAAGTATGCTAATTCAGTGATTTCAAAAAGCTTGTTAATCTTTGTTAATAAATACTAAAAACAGCACACAGTTGTGAATTAAATTGAGTAATTTTCTTTTTTTGTGAAGACAGTGAGTAAAATGTTGTGTTTGTATTTTGCCCCCCCCCCCAACTATTCTTTTTTCAGTGCCCCTATGATTATGTGTTTTCAAAAATAGATGTTAAACTTTGGTTTGAATGAAAAATGTCTCTCAATCAACCTGTATTTCTGAAAGAAAGGGAAGAAAATAATTCAAAATTTGTGGAAATACAACAATCACAAACTACTTCCATAGCTGCAGAAGATCCTCTTCAAAACTTATGCTTAGCATCTCAAGAAGTTCTTCAAAAAGCTCAACAAAGTGGAAGATCAAAATGTCTTAAATGTGGTGGCTCAAGAATGTTCTACTGTTATACATGTTATGTCCCAGTAGAAAATGTACCTATGGAACAGATACCACTTGTGAAGGTTGGTAAGAAATTTAATTCTTTGAAAGTAGGAAAATAGATTTTAAAAAGGTATTTCATATTTGCTTGTTCTAATGTAATGGATAAACTTGATAAATAACATCATTATGAAAATGAATTATATTAATAGAAATTTAATCCTACAGACTGGTAAACCTATTTGTTTTTCTTGTCTCTGGGAAAAGAGGCGCACATTGCCAAAACACTTAGGTCTGAGATGAATGGCATTGTTTTTAATGAAATCATTTAAAATTAACAATTACAACTCATTTACAACATAGAAGAAATGTGATAAAAACATTTATAGACTCCCTGAAGGAGTCCCTCAGGTCCTTGGACTGCTCTTTGAGAAACCATATCCCAAAGGAATTAGGTTGGTTGATTTTTGTTCAGGCCTTTGTAGAATGGGCTTACCTCCATCCTGTATGTGCACAGGGGGCACATGTCAGTGGCCAAAAGGAAAATAAACTAAAATTGGAAAGACTAAGACCTCCTCATTGGGCTGTGTTATAAACTGTAGTGATTTAAAACCAAATTTTAAAAACCTTTTTTGAATTGATAGCTTATAAATGCTTTTGTTACTTACCAAGACTACTCTTATAAAGGTAAAAGGTCTGTAGACCAGTGTGTCTCCATAATCAAAGAATTTATTACATAGATATTAACTAGTCTTACAGTGACCCAGCATTTAGGAGTAAATCAAATAATATGTAAAATTTGACTGCTGCCTATTAGAATTGTAGTGAAACTAAACTCTACATATGGGCTCATTAGAACTGGTCAGCAAGAAAATAAGTTATAACTATATTTTAAAAAATTTAATGTGGTGATTTTAAGATTTGTTTAATTTGAAGAATACTTTAGTACTCATATTTTGTTCATTGAATTTCAGTTTAGCCTATATATACCATCTTGGCAAGTCCACAGTCTTCTCAGGGAATCTAAAATCACACTTAGAGGCCATTGGAAAGTTTACTGGCCAAGAATAAGTAAGCATGGACTCTAATCAGCTTTATAGTTACTTCAGAAAAACCAAGAACTTGAGGACAATAATTCTCTTTAAGTTTCTCATTATTTTATAGAAATGTTAGCATTTCAAAGTATTGTTTTTGAAGTGTATAAGGAATTATTCTATTTTCTATTTATATGATAGCCACATAAAGAGTATTTCATGAAAAATTTTAAGATAAATCCTCTATGTTGTAGTGAAAAAGATTTGAAGATCAGAATAATAAAAGTCAGTGATATATTGACTTGGCTAATATTGTTATAGAAGTTTAATAATAGAGGATTATTCCCCAAATCAATGGTCTAATGTCCACTACTTAATAGAAATGACTCAAAACACTACGCCAGCTGTTTAATCAACTACATGACCTACTGAACTGTACAGAGTTTTCTGAAGTGTTTTTATTTTAAAGGCCATATATAAAATTTGATACATTAATAATATAGGTTAATAATAATAATAAAAACTAAAATTTCCCAATTTCTACTTTATTTTTACAAGTTGTTTAGCATTTGCTTTTAGATAGCCTGCTTGGGAAGGGAAGATGATTACATAATGAGTAAGTACTTCCCAAGCTTTAAATTTTAGTCTAGGGAATAAATTCATAAATATCTTCTTTTTTTTGGTGCAGAATATGATTTCTTTTAATGTCATGAGAAATGCATAAGCAAAATTAAAAGGTGCTCTTAGTATTTTTTTCCTCAAGAGGAGAAAAAACATAAGGTAAAAGACAGCTTCATTTTTATTAGAGTGCTAGAATTTAAAAGGCTTTCTTTGGGAAAGCTGATTATCACATGGGAAAAGGCATAGTTAGGACTTCCTGCTAATGGCTTTTGATAAAATTAGGTAGAGAGGTTTGTGGTAAATCTCTCATAGGAGACATACGTATTAGAGAACAGATCGATATTATTTACATGCTTGAAAATAAAACATCTGTACTTGCAATGCATCTGGTCAGCTTTACTGGTGTTATCTGTCATTAAGAAGAATCTTCCCCACCTGGCTGCTGTTGCTCAGTGGTTTGAGCGTTGGCCTGCGAGCCAAGTGTTGCTGGTTCAATTCCCAGTCAGGGCACATGATTAGGTTGCATGTCAGGTCCCCAGTTGGGGGCATGAGTGAGAGGCAACCACACAGTGATGTTTCTCTCCCTCTCTTTCTCCTTTCCCCTTTCTCTAAAAATAAAATAAATAAACAAACAAATAAACAAACAAACAAAAAGTATCTTCCTTTAAAATATGTGAACTGGAGCACAAACATGTATTTCCATGATTTGATCTGTGTCTGTGCTTTTGCTTAGTATCAGAAAGTTTAGGCTTAACTTATGGAGAACTAAAGATACCTCGACTGGGTCCCAGGAATACTTCATCCTTTTTTTAAAAATCCTCACCCGATGATATGTTTATTGATTTTAGAGAGAGGGGAAGGGAGAGAGAAGTGGAGAGAGGGAGGGAGGGGAAAAAGAAAAAAACATTAATCAGGTGCCCTGACCAGGATGGAACCTACAACCTCTCAGTGTACAGAACATCGCTCTGCCTGACTGAGCAATGTGGCTAGGGCACAGGAATACTTCTTGAGCACAAATTTTGCATAATTGTAGACTTTAGTCCACAATAGGCTAGGTACATGGCTTGTAAAATACATCAATAACACTTAGTCCTGTATCCTTGATATAAATGCTTTCACAGGTAGCCAACAGATCACCTTTGGAATTTTCAGCTCTACTCATCAGCCATGAAAGAAAATTGCTTTTATGATCTGCCTTCTTTTTCTTGTTTCCTCTTTCCTGCCTTGCCTGGGCTAAGATAATGCTGACCTGGCACTGACAGACCCTGGGAAAAGGGAATCTAGTTCGTCTGTGACTGAGCATCATAAGGAAAGTGTGATGTAGAGTTCAGGCAGAAGTAGACTAATGTAAAATTATTTGTGAACTGCCCACTTAATGGTAAATTTTCTATAACTAGAAGTTGGTTTGATGATTTGAAGCAATTGGGCCTAAGTCCTGAGTAATCACTAGGCCTAAATGAGGAGGGTCGGAGACATAGGCAACATGGGGTTTGAAACCCTAAATTGCAGACTACTTGGGAAATATACGTATGGCCCTTCTGGGGCATCCAACTGAGACCATTTAGTAGCATGCACCAACTGTGTCTTGAAAAAATAGTTCTGGAATTAATGATGCAGACAGCAGCATGGTTGAATCTCAGAATAATTATTTTGTGGAGGAAGTTAGATGAAAAGAGTACATACTGTATACATAATTTCATTTATATAGAAATCGAGAAAGTGCAAACTAATATACAGGGATAGCGGATCACTGGTTGCCTAAGGACTGTGGTAGTAGTTGGTGGGGAAAATGGAGGATGGAGACAAAAAAACTGAGGGTGATGGATATTTTCATCATTTTGATTACGGTAATGAGTTCAAGGTATACCATGTTAAACGTACTAGATTGTACAGTATAAATGTGTGCGTTTTATTGTATCAGTTTCTTCTCTTTAATAGAGCTGTTTTAAAAACAAACAAAAATGTTTTCTACTCCAGGGTAAAACAACAGTGTGCTCAGAGTAAGTACCTAGAATCCTACCTATTTAGTGTAGGAAAGGAGCTGGAAGAGTGCTTATCATAACAAATAAGTCATTTGTAACCTTCAGTAAAGAATCCATCCCAGAGAGAGCTTCTTATGTATAGTAGGGGAGGTAATGGCTCGTTTTCATTTTCAGAATCATGGCTGAATGCAGCACTTGCATAGGCATTCTACAGAAAACTAAACCAAACAGGTCAATGAAATAATAGAAAAATATAACTCAGTAAATGCAAGGTAATATTATTTTACACAGAGAAAGGACAGAATCCATAATAAAGAATGAAACTTTAAAGGAAATCAGCAAAAATGATTTCGAAGTGTTATTTTTTTTACACATAGAGTGCACCTCCACGACTTGTTCTGTTACTGTTTTTTTCAGTTGATAATTATCTCATTTGTGCTATTAAAGGACACGTCTGAGAGTTAAGATGTTCACAACTAAGGATAAAGTCTTTGGCATCAAAGAATGTGTGAGGAACAATATTTAACTTGAATTTTAGATCCGAGCTTTGACAAAACTTTTATTTCCTTTTATATATCATAAAGTGAACAAATCTGAAGTTTATTGGAATTATAAAAAATGTTCTTGGCACAGTTATTGAAACGCAAGGAATTGGACTCAATGGCTATGTAACTTAAATGAAAATGACATTGGAGCTTTGCTTTAAGAGTAGATTCTATGTTAAATGAGTTAAAAGTCATTCTATTGCATGATTAACAATATCAAGGAAGAAATTTAGGTTTGCTCTATGACTCTTATCATTCTTAATATCCTGCTATAGAAAAATATGACTTTCAAACCGTAAGTATATTTATAGGGTTGTAGAGTGAGCTTGCTATTGTAGCTTTAAGAACCATTTTTATTAACATAAAAATTAGAATTTTTGTATTTGTTTTGTTCACTTTTTTAATTTTAAATTTTAGCTTCCACTGAAGATTGACATCATTAAACATCCAAATGAAACAGATGGCAAAAGTACTGCTATACATGCAAAACTCTTAGCACCTGAATATGTAACTATTTACACGTACCCTTGTATTCCAGAATATGAAGAAAAGGACCATGAAGTGAGTGGCTTATTTTTTACAACTGTTCATATTGAATCTAAAAATGAATTTTAAAAACTATAGTGCCTTTCTGAACTTATTTCAACACAATTTAATATTATTCTTAATGCCCTAGGGTTATCCTTATATAACACTAAACAACATATACTTTACTTCATTGGTGTCTGAAAAGATCAGAAGATCCCAGATGGTTAGGCTTTTTTGAGTCTTTCCATTTTTTATTATTTTCCTTTATTATTTCTTCAAGGTTGTATACTTTACCAATATTATTATGCCTGCTTTTACTTTCTCCCTTCTTCATTTTCCTTCCTATCCTACACATAGATGGTCTAATTTGATGTGAACTGAGAAACCAGATTACAAACATTGTTGGAATTTCTCCAAAAGAAAAGAAAGACTAAAAAGGATTGTCAGGAATTTTCGCTAAATTAAGAGCTTGGAAAACCCTTTTAGGTCTCTTGGGGATCATTTGTTGGTTTGGTTAATCAGAAAGAAAGTTGAAAATTAATACACTGATTTATTCTAGAAAGAACTTAGTTTTTCCTTTACTATAAGTGTGTTTTTTATTGATTTTTTATAGAAAGTTGTATTTTTAAATAATATCTGGGTTTTGGATTTAGGAATATATTTGCATTTCCTTTTAGAGTCAGCCATGTATCATTTATGCTAATTAAATAGAACACAGTGCTAGGTTCTGTAAAGAGATATGATATACCTATAATCCAAGAAAATTAAGAAACCCTGGACTCTGCTAATTGGGTATGGGGGGAAAATTGGCATGTATTGTGAACGTTTAAGCAACTTGTATAACTTTGAAGTTTATAAATTCAAGATTTTTTGTTTTATTTTTTATAATGTTTATTTCATATTAAAATGAGGCTCGTTAAAGAAAATTTGGGAAATAGAGAACATATGGGGGATAAAATACTCATAATTCTACCAACAATTATTCATTTCACAAATATTTATTGGATGCCTGCTTTGTGATGGGAGCTGTTCAGACATTGGAGGCTCTAGTATATAATATCTCAGTAAAATGCTGAACTAAAGGAAACACCATAATTTACAGAATTATTCCTTGAAAGTTAGATGTTTCAGTTTTAATTTTTCACTGTAATAAATATACTTTACCAGATATTAAAGTTGTGGTGACTATATGGGTATTTAGGCTTATTTTAAGGTAAATGCCCATAAATGAAATTATTTGACCAAAGGGTATCAACATTTCAAGATTCTTGATTTAAGTTACCAGATTCTTTCAGGAAGAATTGTACTATTTAAACCTGCCATGAGTAATGGCTATAAAAGCCCATTACACCATTTCCTTACCGGCATTGACTTTGTATCACTTGTTTTGTCTTTGTGTATTATGTAGGTGAAAGTGGTATTTAATTATTGAGTGCTTTTTTTCCCCTCATTTGTTAAATGTTTATTTATTACCATGAAACAGTGTTGGATTTTTATCAAATGCTTTTTCTGCTTTAATTGAGATAATTGCATGATTTCTGTTTTTTATTCTATTACGATCTATTACATTAATTGATTTTCAGATGCTGAACTAAACTTGAATTACTGGGATAATTCTTATTTGGTCATGATGTAGAATTATTTTTATATATTGCTGGATTCTGTTTGCTAGTATTTCATTGAGAATTTTTTTGCATCTGTATTCATAAAAACTGGTCTGTAGTTTTATTTTTAACAGAACCAAATGAAAGCATGATTAAGTAGGTAAAGGAAGGTATGAAGACGATGTTGAATCAGATAAAGAATATTAATAAAGAGGTAGAAATTATTTTTTAAAGAACCAAATGGAAATTCTAGAGTTGAGAAGTTCAATAATTAAAATAAACTTAGTAGATTTGAACTGGCAGAAGAAAGAATTTGCAAACTTGACAATGAATAAATAG
The DNA here is from genome assembly GCF_987537825.1 of Furipterus horrens. Classification (NCBI taxonomy): domain Eukaryota; kingdom Metazoa; phylum Chordata; class Mammalia; order Chiroptera; family Furipteridae; genus Furipterus; species Furipterus horrens. Next base: position 154,905,495 of record NW_028327173.1, read on the forward strand.
AGATCAAGTGAGCCCAAAAATAAAGGGACACCAGTTTGTTTTATGAAGCCAGTATTATTCTGATATCAAAACCAGGCAAAGACATCACGATAATTATTGAGTGCTTTTTAATGGTTCTTTTACAGAATATCACACACTTTGCCTTTGATTTTATGAAATATTATAAATTTTACTTTTTTGTTTCAAGATACAATTAACTTGGCTTCCATCAATAGGTAAAATAACTAATTTTGAAATAAAACTTTTAGGTACTATATTATGATCATGAATTATTTAGGAAGAACCAAAACTTTACCATACCTATTAAGGAAGCATATGTAATAAAACCTAATGCTTATTTCCTAGATGTCCAATATATTTTTTCTCTTAAATTTTTAAGTTGGTCAGAATTTATTCACTTTGAAGATCATAATCACACACTATTAACTTAAATTTCTTTGCTTTAGGTTGTGCTTGTTTTTCCTGGGCCTAAGTCAGTCTCAATCAAAGATATTTCTTTTCATTTGCAAAAACGAATTCAAAATAATGTTAGAGGCAAAAATGACGACCCTGACAAACCATCTATTAAACGCAAGAAAATTGAAGAACAGGATTTGAATGATAGCAAGTGCAAAGAGACAACACTGAAAAAAATTATATTTATAGATAGCACCTGGAACCAAACAAACAAAATACTCACTGATGAGAGACTTCAAGGTAAGAAAAAACAATTATTTTTGTGTTGCTCCTTCCCCCAACATTTATTTGATAAAACTTCAAACTTACAGACACTAGAAGAAGAATTACATTAACTACCCGTACATCTTACCACAGTTGCGTGTGTGTGTGTGTATGTATATTTAGACATATATTTTCGGTGGAACCTTTTGAAAGGAAGATGCAGGCAGTACAACCCTTCACCCTTAAATACCTGATTTAAATACCTGATGGCATGATCATAATACCATTATCACCTTAAGAAAATTAACAAAAATTCTCTACTGTCTTAAGATACAATCCAAATTCACATTTCCCTAATTGACCCCAAAATACCTTTTGTATCTCTTTTTTCCTCTGATGCAGTATGTAAACTCACATTCCATTTCTTATGTCTCTTTTAATGTAGAACAGTTCCGTTTTTGTTTTTCATGACTTAAGAGTTATGTGAAGCAGACAGGTCAATGGTCTGAATGTTTCATCATGATTAAGTTCAGTTTAAATATTTTTTCAAGGATACTTAAGGATAAATCCAGGGTTGTTCATGAGAATTCCAGTTTATACCTGTTGTTTTGGTGTAATTATTAAAAGCATTTCATCTTACTCCCAGAAAAGAAGCTAATTAGCTGATAAATTATATGATTATTTTATTCATAGGAGGCATATAATATAACTTGTTCCATTATTGGTGATAACTTTTGATACTTGGTTAAAGGTGACTGCCAGATCTCTCCATTATAAGGATGTACTTTCTTCTCTGAAATCAGTAGTAATCCGTGGGGTGATGCTTTGAGACTATGGACTGTGTATTTGCAACTGCTTCTCACTCAGTGGTTTTAGTATTCACTGGTGACTCTTTTTCTAAATCAATAATTATATTGAGAGTTGTGAAATGGTGAAATTTTAATTTTATTTCTTCTACATTTGTTAGCTGGCAATCGTCTGTAAAGAAGAGCTGTTCCCTGCCCTCCCACCCCCACCTTCTGTCCTTGTCTTCTGACCCTACCATTCATGAGGTCACTGTGGTCTGATAGATGTCTTTTTTAATTCAATATATTATAATCTATCATGATTATGTTCTTTTAGCTGCCCAAATTGTCTCATATTTTGCCAGTGGGTGCCCTTCAAGTCCTTTGTGGCATGGGCTCATGAATCTTTCTGGTACAGCACTTTTTTCCTGCCCCAGACCTCGAATCACTCATTCAAAGCAGCTGTGGTTCTTGTTAATGGGAGATGATAGTAGAAACCAAGATCTGCTACGTTTATTACTATTTGGTTGTTGTTGCTTCAGTGGACCGGGCCAAGAGATATCACTTGGATGGTTCCAGTTCAGCTTGAACATTGCAGGGAGTTTCTTTCTTTCGTTTTATGTTTTTATCTTTTTCTCTTAGAGTGAAAAGCTTAGTTCCTAATAGTAATGGTTTAAAAGAGTTGCTTACCTGCCCAAGTACTACAACTAGTAACATAAAAAACAGGAGCTCACATTAGCTCCCATGCTCCCTTTTACCTTACTCAGTTCTTCAGGTTTTCTCAGTTTTTCTAAAAGCTTTAGTTTTATTTCCAGCTTTTTGATGGCTTTATTTGTGTATCATGTGTGATTATAAGGCAAGAAAGCTACCTAGTTGCCAAACCTGTTTCAACCTGGGCTATTGTTAGAAGTGTACAAAATTTAGAAAAGAAAACTTATGACACTCTTTGGAGTCTGACTTGTGTTAATTAGTACCCAACTAAAGTGAATGACAATAGTAAATGTAATTAGCTTAATTTACATAGTTGGTACCCGTGTTGACATACATGTTAGTAAGGCTGCTTTGTCATTCTAACTGTGTGTGCTTATATGTGTGTGAGAAGGATAGGCAGAGAAATAGAGACAGTGAAAGAAATTGTGTGTGTGTGAGAGAGACAGACAGACAGACACTCAAGACACTATAGAGCATAAGGCCTGGAAGAATCTTGTTGCTGATGTTCAGCAGAGAAGTGGAACCCTAAAACCCTGCTCTCTGGAGTGCTGCCTACCACATTACCTTGAATGGTTACAGCAACAAGTTATTCCCCAGTTTGAAGATTTTTCAGAGCCATTTTTCTTTATATGGTAATAGAAAGGATCAGTGAAAGCACATAAGTAAAAACACTTGAAAAAAACTATATAAGGAATTATTGAGGTACAACTCAAAATCTGTTTTCAGAGTGTCCACATTTGTGCTTAAGGCTTAAAATCAGATTTGTCCAAAAAAGTTATCCTTCCTTTCCAAATCACATAGAAAGTATCATGTATTTCAATTTTGTGCCACATTAAATTTTTAAAAGGGATTTCTCAATTCCTTCAAACTCATGAAATAAATAGATTTTTAGTCAGTCTTCTTTGTGTCTCTTACTTCGGGCTCCTCACTTGAGCACAGGAAACTGGGAACTCTGTGCACATTTGTAACCCCTGTATATGCGAAATTCCAGTTTCCAGATCAGCCAAGTTATTTCCACAAGAAACAACCATGTTTCTTATAAATCATTGCCTTTGGAGACATTTTTTATTTGATGGGACTAAACTGAACTATTCTAAACCTCAGTTTAAACCCTCAGATGTCATGTATTAAAAATTATGTTTCTGTTCTCTTACTATGAATGCTGAGGTTAAGACTGCCCTTAACAATGTAAAAACATACCATTTGCCAGACTTTACAGAGAAATAGCTCTGGACATCTAAAGGTTAAGTGTCTAATTTAATCATAAAGTGTAAACCTGCACGTGAAGAGTGACCTAGCGTTCTTGAAGACACCATCAGAAGCCTTGGGGGGATGTAGCAGGGAGGAAGTCCGCGTTGTTGAAACCACTTATATTGTAATTTGTTTTAAAAATTAGCCAGTGCTCTCCCTTCCTTTTGACAGGTTTGGTCCGTTTATAAGCATTTCCTAAGTATATTTAGTGTGTCCGTGAGTGCTCCTCACATACCACCTCATTCAGTCCTCTCAATAATATGATTCTCGTTCTCATTTTTCAGTTGAAATTCAGGCAATAACTTTGGAGGGAAAAGTCATTTATAATTACCTTCCAACTTCTACTGCTAAAAATTTTTGTGTATTTTATCTTAAAGTTATTGATTGCCAGAAATACTAGCAAGAGAGTTTTTTAAATGTATATATCCTTTAAAAATAAATATAAATTTTCTATGGAATTCTATGTCTGCATTTCAGTGTATTTTAAAAGGTTCCGTATGCTTCCAAGATCTGCAAAACAGAGTAGATTAGTGGCAATAGGCACTAAATCTTTGTTTTTATATTTAACATTTTATAGCATATTAGATATAGAAACAGGCATTATTATAAGTTACTTTGTTTTTTTTTTCAAATTACATTGATGATGTCAAAATCCTTTGTCGAGATCTTTTCTTTTAATTTTATTTTTCAATTATAGTTTACATTTAATATTATTTTGTATTGGTTTCAGGTGTACAGCATAGTAGTTAGACAATCATATACTCTACAAAGTGGTCCCCTCGCCTGTGTTAGGAATTTAATGGTACTAATTTCTTAGAACATTTTCAGATGTCTGCCTTTACTTCTTGGTTATAATTATATCAATACAAATAGTTTAAAATGGTTTGACTTTGGTTGTTTTTAACTTTTGTGTATCTTTGAATCAAAACTATTCAAATTGAAATATTTTCAAAATACTTGAAAGGCAGATGGCTTTTGTGATTTGTTCATTCATTCTGTAATAGTTGTTGAACACCTGCTCTTGGACAGGCAGTGTCCTAGGTTGGAGGGATATATAGGAAAATAAGGCAGTATCTCTACCCTATCATTGATCACAGTGACTATTAGTTAGGGCAGTACATATTCAATTGCATGAAACAGAAACCTGGCTAGAATCTTAAAACAAGTAGTGGGCTTACTTCTCAGAGGTAAAAGTCCAGAGGTAGGTAGTGCTGTGCTGGTACAGGGACTTCACAGTGCCATTGGGGACTCAGTCTCCTGTTTACCTCCTTCATCGTTTTCATCTTCATGCTTTTAAGAGGCATCCCATGTTTTTCAGACAAGACGAAGGGCAGAAAGGGCAATATGTGGATGCCACTGAGTCTGCTTGTTTATTTTTTTAAAAAAGCTTTCGTGGAAGTTCCACCTAGGAGATTTCATTTTTCCTTTCTTTGGCCAGAATTGGTTCACATGATCCCCCTGGCTGTAAAGAAAGTTGGGAAATTGTTTTTTCAGCTGGACATACATTGAACAGGATTTGTTAATAAGAGAGAAAGTGAATATTGAGAAGACAGTGGAACATTGTCAAATAATCTATTATGGAAGGCAGAAAGGTAAGCAGATAAGAAAATTCAGTAAGTTTGGGTGTCACAAATGCGCCCTGCTCTTTTTCTCCTGGAGTGCCTGGAAGGAGTCACTCACTGTCTCTGTTGGAATCTTGATGGATAAAAGGGAGTGGAGGAGGGCATTTGAGACAAAGAGAATGGCGTATGCACAATGACATGAAAACATTTTACATTCAGGAGACTGAAAAAGTTGAATATGGTGTTGAATGTATACACATATGGGAGTGGAACACAGACTAAAGATATTCAGCTTATGAATGCCTTTGAATGTCATGCCTGGGATTTGGTCTTTTATCCATGGGTACTGTGGCATCCTTCAATAATTTAAAGCCTAATTTAGACATGATTAGATTTGTGTTTTAAGTCTAATGGGAAGGACAGGGCTGGGGCCTGACTTCCAGTCCCAATTCTTCCATTAAATAGTCAAACACAGGTTTTTTTAATGTTACTTTTTAAACTAAATTGTGATGCGTACGAGAGAATATATATACAACACTGAGTCATAGCACCTAATGATATAATGACTAGTTAAGATCCCAAACACCAAAATTGTATTAATAACTTGCAACTCTGCTCTCCTCCCCTAAGCTGTTCTCCTCCCCACAACAGAGTTAACTATTCTCTTAAATTATGTTTATCATTCTTTTGCTTTTTCAGATTAAATTTTTATTATAGACATCTGTTTTCATGAACGTTGTTATCTGCCTTTGCTTTATTTTGACCTGTGTGTGGTTTCCTTGGGCCTCTCATTCTAAACTCATCATTTTGTCTCCAGAATTTATACATGTTGTCACATGATTGTAATAATTGTATTAGACCCTGTGGTTAAGAAATATTTATGTTTTTCATATTTGTTTTTGGCAGGGTTGTTACAAGTTGAGTTGAAAACAAGAAAAACTTGCTTTTGGCGCCATCAAAAAGGAAAGCCAGATACCTTCCTTTCCACAATTGAAGCCATTTACTACTTTCTGGTAGACTACCATACTGACATATTAAAAGAGAACTACAAAGGACAATATGACAATCTTCTATTTTTCTACTCTTTTATGTACCAGTTGATAAAGAATGCTAAATGCTCTGGAGACAAGGAAACAAGAAAAATTACTCATTAGTTTTCAAGAGGCAACTTGTGTCATTTTATTTTGCTAAAATCAATAAACTTGTAATTGTGCTTTGTTTATTATTAAGAAATATTTATGTGTAATGTCTGAAAGACATTAAAAAAATAAGACCTCATTTATTTAATCTCATTTTTAAAAGGAAGTTATTTCTAAGGGAACTTTCAGAAATAGTGTTGACAAAAAAATTAGCTTCAGATGTTACTTGCTCAAGTTTTGCATATCTCAATTTTACTATTATATTTTAACGTAATAATGTGTTATATTTATATCTATGTAATTAGATATATTTAGATATTTGTTTAGAGATCCCCCTATCTTCCCACCTAACTCACTACCATGTTTGGAGGTAGGTAGGATCAGAATCTTCATGCTGACAGTAAAGTGAAGGTAATTTGTGGAGGTTAATGGCAAACACAGGCAGAACTACAATTGTAGCTCCAGTCCCTAGGGCTATTCCACACTGTGTATAATGGACACTTGTTGCTTTGCACATCTGGCATGTTTTTTAGGGAGAAATTGCCAGCAGTCACGGGGTCCTGTCAGGAATGGACATGCGGCTCAGATTAGCAAGCCACAGACACAGTGATTGATTCAGTGATGAGCACAGGACCCAACATTCTTTTTGGTAAGTGGTATGGAAACTAGGAGATAGGGCATATTTTTCAAGAAGCATTATGGTGCAGTGGTTAAAAGCACAGGCTCTGGAGCTAGACTCTCTGAATCTTAAGTATCAGCTTTTCCTTACCAGTCATATGTCAGTTTCTTCATCTCTAAAGACAGAGTAATACATAGCTACCTTACAGGAACATTATGAGGATTAACTGAGTTAATGTATTTAAAATGGCTTTTAGCAGCACTGGGCATACAGTAAGTGCTAGATATGAGGTCTATCTAGAAAGTATCCAGCCATGTACTATGAAAAATAGACATTTATTGAAGATACACGATACAAGAAACATTGTACATAGGACAGTGATGCCTCAGTGTCCTTCTGAGTAGGCACCTTGGGACCTAACGCAGTCCTCCCAGTTGTCATCAGCTGCCCTGTGGTATTTTCCTGAAACTCATCGACAGTCTGAAATCTCCTCTCTTTCAAAAGTGATTCTAGTTTTGGGAAGTAAATACATATCTTATCAACAGTGGATTCTAAAAACCAAAATAAACAGAATGGAAACAGAATCATGGATACAGAGAACAATTTGATGGTTACCAGATAGGAGGGGGGTCAGGGGGATGGGTGACGAAGGTGAAGGCATTAAGAAGTACAAATAGGTAGTTACAGAATAGTCATGGGGATGTAAAGTAGAGCATAGGGGAATATAGTAGCCAAAGAACACATATGCTTGACCCATGGACATGGGCAACAGTGTGGGGATTGCCTGAGGGAGTTGGGGAGGGGCTGATAGAGGGGAGCCAAGGGGGGAAAACTGGGACAACTCTAATAGCATAAACGATAAAAAATAATTTTTAAAAATCTCACTGAATGCCATGAATTCATTAGCTACATTTTCTTTCTTCATGTTACTGCAGGAGATATTTTATCAAAAATTTTCTTTCAAGTATTGACAATTTACAAAGACTAATGAAAAGTTTGGCTAAACACTTAATGAACTGACACTGAAGACAACCAGCCAAAAATCACTATCCATGAAAAAGAACGAAGTATCACTAGATATTTGGTGTGAGCTTCTGAATAAAAAAAGAGGGGCCCATTAACAATGAATGGGGGTAAATCTAAAGGAAACACACAAGCTAAGAACGAAGGGGAAAAAAAACTAAATACCTTCAGTAAAAGGGTATATTGTATCTGCTAAACAAGAATGGGATAGTATGAAAAAGAACATGCAATAAACAACAACAACAAAAAAGGAGTTTCTCGGAATGAAAAATGTGATTACTGAAATAAAAATTCAATACAAATTCTATGTTTTGTTGGAAGACAACATACACCATAAGAATAGAAAATTCTAAATGCCAAATAAAGTTCAACCTTAGTTTGAAAGTTGCAATTGAAGCCAGGCTATGTGTCACATTATATTTAATACATATCCTGGAGGAGAAAGACATTTCCTGACAATAGTGTTTGTACTCATCATTACCCTTTTTTGTTAAGGAGCATGTGCAAGATTATTTGTATCCCAGTTATTGTAAATTCACAAAAAATAAAAGAGCATTAGCTAGGTGGAATGAAAGTCATGCATTGTATATTAATCTATACATTTATTGCATGTTACCTTTATGAAATTGAGCTTCTAGTTGGATTGCTGAGATGGACCAAAACACTCCTCTCCCAATACTTCTAACCTTGAAGTTTCCATATTATTGCCTTGAAACTCTGCCAACAGCAATCTTATTTTATATGTTAGTTATTTTTATAGTATTTATTTCGTTACATATTTATTATAGAATATTGTGTTTTGTTGAGAAAGTTAACTCACCTGTGCTGCAATATTCACACCAACACTTGGTTGATTAATTTGCTGTTGATGACCTAGAATTTTTAAAAATTTAATCTTTATTGTATTTTTTCCATTGCCATTTAGTCCCCTTTTACCCCCCTACCCCAGCAATCACCACACTGTTATCCATGGCCATGAGTCCTTTTTCCTTTCGCTCAATCCCTCCACCCCCCTCACCTCTCCCCACTAGCTGTCAACCTAGAATCTTTATTATAGTAATTCTGCCACTGTAAGTGAAGTGAATAACTAGTTAGTCAAAAACAAGACTTTGTTTTGACTTTCTTTGTAAAGGCCATTTCTAAACTCATAATGAAATTTATTTTTCCATTTGAGGAAATAGAAAGTCCAAGAAATGGAAAATAGAAAAAAAATATGATTAAGGACCACTCCATGAGGTCCTTCATCTGAATAAGAGTTACAGAGAGAATGAGAACTGTGGGGGGAAATTTTCAATTCCTAAAACTGAATGACACAGGTCTTTAGAATAGAAAAAAGGCACAAACTAAGGCTTATCAGCAAGGAATTTCAGAGCACCGCAGTCAGAGAGGAAATAACATTTTCAAAGAGGAGAAGCAGGTCATATAAAGACCAAGATTCAGAATGTCAGAGGACTTCTCAAAACAACATTGGAAATGGAAAGAAAATGGAGTAACGACTTTAGAACTCGAAGTGAAAAGAATTTTGTACTGGATTCTATTTTCAGTCATACAAACAATCAAGTGTGAGTAAATAAACCAAAAGGAGAAAAAAACATCAAGAAAGCAGCAAAGGGAAGTCCTGGGATTCATCCATTCAACAAAAATATTTGGTTGCCTATCATGTCCCAGATTTTTGTCTAGGTGATGGGTATATAACATGCCAGGTAGTAAGTTTTGAAAAGGAAAGTAAAGCAGAGTAAGGGACAGACAGTGGCTGGTACAGGAAAGAGAAGCTACTTTAAACAGGGTTGTCTGGGTAAGCCTCTTTGATAAGGTAAAATTGAGCAGAAACCCAGTAAAGGGAAAGAAAGTGAGTCATGCAGGTAACTAAGAGAATATCGTTCTAAGGAAAGAGAACAATATGTGTAAAGGCCCTGAGGCACCAACATATTCAGTATGTTTGAGAAATAACAAGGAGGCCAGTTTAACTGGACCAATAATGTGGGAGGGAAAAAGTGGTAATATCACATATGTCACCACCCAGAAACAGTCAGTCTGAGAACACCAGTTCAGAGACAATCCTTTGCAAGGATTGGGTGCTATAGTTCAAGATATATGCATTGAATTAAAGACCTTTATATGACATTTGCCCCAATATAAAAAAATATATAGGTGTAGAAACCAAGTGGGGGAAGCAGACATGCCCCACCCCTTAAACTCACTTCTAATGACTCTTAGAGTACTTTGCTTCCTATCTTCACAACTCTGAACTCTGCATATTAAGAGGTCTTGGTGCTTAAAGGGGACACACTTTTGCCAAGAAGTATAGCAAAAATCCCATCAAAATATAAGCTACAACTGCCAGCTAGGTACTTTGAACTCCTTGCATCTAGAGATCAGCAGAAAAGAAAAGAAAAGAAGTCACCATCTTGCCAGGGACAATTGACTGACCAGAATGAGGTAGAGATCCTGTTACACAATCAGTGCAGGAAGGAATAAAGTTAAGCATAGACTCCAAGTGGTACACTTACCAATTGTGCCTGTAATGAATAGGTATAGCAAGGCCACCCTGAAAAATACATGATGACAGAAAATCGGGCCCCTCAGGGAATGAGCGTCTGGGTCACAACACCAGGTAAGTCATCCATGGCAGCAGAGGTGGTATTGGATGGAGGTTAAGGGAATCTAGAATTGATAATGGGATGAGGAGATGATGAGTATTGATTGTATTCCCCAGCGTGACTGCAGCAGGAGGGACTGAAATTTGTCCCACTTACTTCATCTCCCAAGTCCCCTTCAGGAAAAAAGGCCCCTTCAGTCCTACAGGAGCCTACACACATCTGGAGAAATAGATCTATGGGAAGCAAGGGGTGGATTGTGGTAAGCAGAGATATGCTGCCCAGATTCACCTCCAAGAAAGGACTTGCTGTCCAGCTGCAAGGAATGAAGTCAGCAACCTCCAGCTGTCAGCTTCTTCAGAATCTGCCTCAGCTGCAGAGAGCTGCTTTCCTCGGGGCATGCCCTTCCCACACCTGGTGATTGAGTGTGGTCAGCTGAATGCAGCTGCAGAAGTGACCCTAGCAGTTAAACAGAGAATTATGAGAAATAACAAAGTTATTATTTAAAACACTATACTTTGTGACGGTTTGTTATTCAGCAATAGATACAGAAATTGGTATCTGGTACCATGACAAAAAGCTGAAACATGGCATTGGCCTTAGGACTATGTGGCAAGTATAGAGACTGGAAGAGGGAAAAAGACTGTCAATGGAGGCTCAAAGGCAGCGTGGTAGACAGAATAATGGCCTGCAAAGATGTCCACACCCTAATCTCCAGAACCTATGACTGTTTTGTTTTACATGGCAAAAGGGACTTTGTAGATGTGATTAAGGCTCTTGAGATGTGGCTATTATCCTGGATTATCCAGATGGGCCCAACATAAGCAGAAGGATCCTTAAAGTGGAAGGAGGATGCATAGTGGAGGTCAGAATGATGGGAAATGAGGACTTGACCACTGTTGCTGGCTCTACAGAAGGGAGAAGAGAACCACAAGCCAAGGAATGTGGGCCACCTTGGAAACTGGAAAAGGCAAGGTAACATAGTCCCTCCTAGAGCCTCCAGAAAGGAATATGGTTCAGCCAACATCTTGATTTCACTTCGTTGAGACTACTGTTGGACTTCTAACCTCTAGAACTAAATAGTCAAAATAAATTTGTATTGCTTAACCTGCTAAGTTTGTGGTAATTTCTTACAGAAGCAAAAGTAATACCAAAAGTTAGGAGGCTATTAGCCAAGGCTAGAGGAATAGTGAACAAACTCTAAGTAGAGGATAGAAAGCCAGTAAGGAAATTACTGATGCAAGAGAATGTAGGACCAGAGTTATGTGGTAACAAAAATGTGTCAATACTTTTGCCTGCACTAACGTAGAAGATGGCAAATGAACTTTGTGAGTTTATAGATCTTTCAGAGTTCCAGGCAGGGTGGTGGAAGTACCAATTAGCTTTTTATAGCTACTGCTGATAATGTACAAGAAGAGAGAAAGGAGCTAAAGAAGGAACTGTTTGATTTTAAAGAAGAATTTTGAAGAAATATTTCCCCTCCAGCAGTTTTCATTTCTTATGGGAAAAGAATGATTGGAGGGTGGAGCCAAAATCCCAGAGGGAGGAGCCAAGAAGCAAGGTGAGTGATGGGTTAGGAGATCACCACCTGAGGGAATATCCCTTGACCTTAAGGTAGGAGCCCTGATAACGGTTTTAGTGTTGTGTCTCCCTCACCCCCTTTTTGACTGGAAGTATCTGTGTGGTTTTCTATCCTAGAAAACCTGGACTGAATGAAGCCACTCCCAAATAGCTACCCCTGAAAAACAACATCTGAGGAGTTTTATCCATATCTGGACCTACTTTATATTATAAGATACTGAACTTAAACATATTCCATAATGATATGAGACTTTAGGGTACAGGGTGAGTATATTTTGCACGTAGGTGGAACAAGAACTGTAGCCAGAGGGTGGACTGTGACAGAGAGTCTCCAAAGACAGCCCTCAAACAATTCCTCCCCTCCCTGTACAAGCATACTGCTCCCCCTTTCAAGACTGAAGTCCATTTTCCTTCCCCTCAGCCGGGACTGACTTTAACCAATAAAAGGTCATGAAAGTAAGGCCTGACAGTTCCTGCTTTCAACTCTTGGATCTATGAGCCATCGTGTTAAAATTCCAGGTTATTCTGCTGGAAAGAGGGAGCAAGTGGAGAGTCTCTATAGGCACCACGTGGAGAGAATAACCACAGAGGGAAGAAGTGGGATAGCTTAGTCAATAGCATCAAAGCCCCAGACAAGTGAAAGAGTTCTAGAACTTTCTAGCTCAGTTTAGCCACCATTTGAATGCAACCATGTGAGTGATGCCAGCTGACCCCACTTGGAGCAGAAGAATCACCGGTCAATCTACAAAAACATAGATATTTAGAAATCATTGTTTTAAGCCATTACATTTGTTACATAGTAATAGATAATTGCTATAGCCATATTTTGGGGGGGGGGGCGGTTTAAGAAAAAGATATTTAAGAATAAGAAAACCTATGGAGGGTTGGGAGTCTAGACATCTCTTCATTTTGAACTGCCTGTGTCTTTTAGTCAACTGGTAGTATCTTCATCAATACAATTTTCTAAAAATACTTCGTGAGCCTTTTATAGCAAATGAAGACATCCCATAAGACAAAAGCTATCTCCTTAAATAATTTCTTTCAGAAAGGACCCCTCTACATTGGGGAGAATCAGGGTGTATCTCTAGCCTTCAAGACCTAGGAGGTATTCCTTCACATCATTCTAAAATCTTAAAGGATTTTACAGCCTCTGATTTATTGTAACTCTGAGACTATGTTTTATTGTTGGCACCTTGGGGCATTTGTCTTTTCTCTGAGACCATTTATGACATTGAAAATATTTTTCTTCCTGGTAAAGTTGGGAATAAAAAATGGAAGCAAACATTTCAGAGTTTATAGGAGGAGATGACATTCACATATTTTAGTTTCCTCAGTAGACTCACCATAAAATGTTTGAAAAATTAATACTACTATAAACTTAAATATAGGTTGAACTTAGAGGTAACATCTGTTTTATTAAATGTATTATAAATGTATAAATAAACTACAGTAAAATCATAACAAGCATCCATGAACATTTAACAAATTACTTAATTTTTGAAACAAAAAGGTAACACGAGTGAAAGTTCTGGTTAAAAATTTGAAGTGCAAGCTAATTATTTATTAGCTTAAGAAATACTTTATATTTGATTGCCCTATATGAAAGTGTTGATCCCACCTGGTTCTCTGATGGGTTTTAAAAAACCATTCAAATACATATAAAATATATAGTATTTATCTTATTTGCTCTTAAAGACTAATAACTTAATGTTTACAATTTTATAATCAAGGGGAATGGTTTCTTTTAACAAATATATGTCATTGGCAATGCTGCAAATAGAATCTGAATTACCAAATCAAATTTTCTAATTTTTGATGACTTTTTAATTGGTTATATATTTTAGAATTTTGTAATTATCCTGAGTATAAGAAATAAGTTGTTTTGTTACCATCAGGTCTTTTTAAAATCTAAGCAAAATGAATTGTAAAAAAATATTCTATACTACTTCTATTCTGAGAGAAGATTACCTAATCTTTTTTAAATCACTCATTAAGAGGCTTTTTTTCGTAGTGATATATTATTAAATGTATGCTATTGTAACCTTTTTTCTCCTCCAATTTCTCAAGTAAATATTTCACAAAAACTTTAGAGAACTCTAGAAAAACTTTTAATACTCTAACACATAATGCATTCTAATTTTAAAGCACTTTGCCAAGAAGGAAGGAAGAAAGGTAGGAAGCAAGGAAGGAAGAAAGGTAAGAAGGAAAGAAGGAAGGCAAAAAATAGAAATACACTGACTGGAACAACTGGCCTAATGTTTATAATCTTAGGGGCAATTTTTTTCTTTTTTCCTTCCAAGACATATTTCCCCGAAAACATGTTTTTTGCATTTAAAAAATAGAAGTCTTTGTTACTTTTGGAAAATACTTTTTTAAAGTTAAAAATGTTTTCCAAATTTAAGTTTGGACACCTCAATTTATTTTAACACTGGGAGTTAAGAAGCTTTTCCAAAAGTAAATTAATTTTACTTCTTCAATGAAATCAATGTACAGAGATATCTAAAGCTGTAACATAGTATCTTCTGAAGTCTAAGCTCTCCTGATGGTGGCAGGTCCTCAGAGGCACTACACAGAAGAAAGGCTACATAGGAATAACTGAAGTATCTCAGTCAATGGCACCACGCCCCAGACCATTGGGATAGACCTCCATGAATCTTGTAGCTCAGCTTAGCCACCCACAACATGCAGCCACAAGAGTAAACCCAGCTAGCATCACTTGAAGCATCTATAGAAAATAGTTAAACTGGAAACCATATGACCCCTCTATTAAGCAACGAGGCAGTTAATTGGATATTTTTCATTGTTTAGTCAATCAGCCTGCCGTAATGTGAAAGTAGCCATACTTGGCAGTCTTTACTATATACAAGAAAACTGAACATTTACCAGTCATTACTTTTTCCCCAAGGTGGCTGATATTAGCTCTTTAAATTTCATGTGCTTCTAGTTATTCTCTGTTGCTACTGTCCATGAGTAATTGCTAGTCTTTCAAGGACATCAGACCATGTTCACAATACCCAGAAGAACATATTTTGCAATGTAAATTTATTGAAAAACAAAAATGGAATACACTTAAAAATCAAATTGCACACTTATTTATTCAGCAAATATTTATTGAGAATCCTCTATATATCATATATATCCACTATGCTCATAACTTTAAAAATTTTTGATTTTCAAAATATTCTTTGTTAGTATTTAGAAATGCAATTTATTTTGTATATTGGCCCTATAGCCTGTGAATTTGATAAACTCACCTATTAGTTATGTTGAGGGTTTTATTTGGGTTCCTTGGGATTTTCTATGTAGACAACCACATCGTCTGTGAATAGAGACAGTTTTGTTTCTTCCTTTCCAGTAACTATGCCTTTTATTTTTATTTCTTGTCCAACTGAATTAGCCAGGAACTCCACTGTAATGTTGGGTAGATGTATGAGATCAGATAGCCTACCCTTGTTCCCAATATTAGGTTTGAATTCAAACTTTCAGAATCAAGTCATGTGTCCACATATGTACATACATGTGTATGTAGCCCATGTTAGCCATCATGAAATTAAGGAAGTTCCCTGCTGTTTGCAGTTTGCTGAGAGTTCTTAATTATTTTTTAATAATAAATGGAATTTTAACTTTATGAAATGCTATTTATTTTTGAAATTATCAGGTTTTTCTTCTTTAACCTGTTGAAAGGGTGAAATATATTTTTTCTAATTGCCTTTTCTATTGTTGGACCAGCCTTGCATTCCTAGGATAGACTCTACTTGGTTGTGATGTATTATCCTTGTTATATATTGCTAGATTTGATTTGCTATTATTTGCTGAGGTATTTATATCTCTGTTTATGAGGCATACTGGTCCATCATTGTCTTTCTCTAGTTTTGGTATCAGCATAATACTGGCTTCTTAAAATAAGTTGGGAAGTGTTATCTTTTCTTGTGTTTTACGTAAAAACTTGTGAAGATGTTTTTTTTTTTTTTTCTGTCCTAAATGTTTGGTAGAATTGACCAATGAAACCATCCAGGACTGAATTTTCCACTTTGGAAATGTTTATAAGTAATATTCAATTCCTTTAACATGCAAAGGAAAATTTAGGTTAACTATTTTTTTCTTGAGTGAGTTTTGGCAGTTTATCTCTCTCAAGAATTGGTCCAACTTATTTGACTTGTGAAATTTATGGACACTAAGTTATTTGAAGGATTCTCTCATTATCCTCTTACTATCTATAAGGTCTATAGTCTTCTATTTTTTCTTGTTCAGTCTATGTAGAGGTATATCAATTTTATTGGTCTTTCAAAGAATAAACTTTTAGTTACTTTTATTTTCTCTACTTTTTAATTTAATCAATTTTATTGATTGACACACATACTTTAATATAAAACAGATTATTGATTTGAGATCCTGCACCTTTTCCAAAATAAGTATTTAGTACTATAAATTTCCTTCTAAGCACAGCTATAGCTGCATTCCACAAATTTTGATATGTTGTATGTTCATTTTTAATAAGTTCAAAATAATTTCTAGTTTTCTTTGGTTCCTTTTAGAAGTGTGCTAATTTTCAAACATTAGGGTATTTTCCAGTAAGTTATTGGTATTGATTTCTAATTTAATCCCTTTTGACCAGAGAATATGCTTTGTTTTATTTCAAATCCAATTTGTTATGGTTTGCATATGGCCCACAATATGATCTATCATCACGAATTTCCACGTGTACCTGAAAAAATATCTGTATTCTGCTGTTGTTGCAGTTTTCTTTAAGTGGCAATTAGGTTGAGTTAGTTGATAGTGTTGTTCAAGTATTCTGTAACCAGGGGAGAGATAGACTGTAGTTGGTTTACTCCATCTTGGCCAGCAGTGGAAATTTAAGTTTGATTTTATACCCAGATTTTTCTGACTGCTAAGTTGGTATTCTTTCCATTATACCATAATGAATCTTTTAAAACTTGTAAAAGCTCTGAAAAAAACCCTCATGTATTATGCAATGTAATTCTTGATCCTAAATTCACCTTTATGTTTGTTGCAAGTCAATTTTATTTTGCTTAAAAGAAAAAAATCAAAAGCTGCTTAGGAAAAGTACAACTTTTTCTTAATCTTTGCAAACAAACTTGGACATTTTGTTTCATTGTTTATTACAAATATGCTTTTTTTCTTATTTATTTTATTTTATTGTTGTTCAATTACAGTTGTCCCAATTTTCCCCATTGCTCTCCCCTGCCCTCTTCCCCTCCCACTCCTGGAGCCAGTCCCCACCCTGTTGAACATGTTCATGGGTCCTTTATACTTGTTCCTTGATTAGATCCTTCCCTTTCTTTCCCTGTCATCCCCTTCCCCTCCCCTCTGGTCCTTGTCAGTTTGTTCCTTATTTCCAAGTCACTAGTTCTATTTGGCTTCTTTGTTCAAATAGCCTTTACATGTGTTTATTATCCAATTTTAATGCTGAATTCATTTCCTTTTGGAATCAAAAGGCTACTTCTTCTTAACTGTACGAGGAAAAGTGAGGCATAGTGAAGAAAAGAAACCTATTAAATACAGCCTCAGGTGTTGAATTTGGGCTTTTACTTCCTTCTGACTGACCACTCTTTCCTGCTTTCTCCCATTCATTGTGAGTTAGAGAGGAAGTTGAGAGCAGTGTTTCTCAGCCTTAAAAAAAAATCCAAGAAAAAGCACCAACAACCAAAGTTCCCACTTTACAAATACAAATGTCTTACACTCTCCTATTACATTTAAATTTTCTAAATAAATGAACATTGTGACTTATAGAAAATTTTAATCATAATTTTAGATTTTTTTCCCCGAATTTCTCATGCTTTCCTCTCATGGGATTCTTATACACTACCTAAGGCTGAGACACCTTCTGTTGGAAGCGCAAATCATTTCTCGCTACCAGATTTACTTGTGCTTGTCTGTCTGGAGATCCATTGGTAGTCTTCTTGTTCTCTTCAAAGTTTTGTTTATCCTAAGTGTACGTCCAGAAATAGGGTGGGCCCCACCAAAATACAGGGCATCCTCTCCTTTTCCCTGTAAACCCATGTCTTTCAGAAATGAGCAGGACACAAAGAAACCAGCCTTTTTTTTTTTTTTTTTTTTTTTTTACAGAAGTGTGCAGTTATCACCTGTGTCACAGTCCATCAGGACAACCAGGGACAGGTCAGAGATGATTAACCAAGGGCTGAATGAAGGCCACGCAAACTCTCCGGGGCACAGGAACATCACAAGCAAGTCAGTGGTAATGAGAAACTTTTTTTCTTTTCCCTAGCCATCCGGTCCTTGCCTTTGTTGGCCAATTATGCTGTAACACCTCCTCTGTGACTTCTTTCCAGACAAACATTTTGTAAGAATTACTAATTTCTTTTTTGCAAAACATTGAACATAATACTTTCATTATAACAAGTGATTGTTATATGGTAATTACTGGTTTTGTGTTTCTTGTGCCACAAAACTGTGAGCACCTTGTGAGCAGGGACAAAGTTTCATTTCTCCTTTTTTCATCTGTATCTAACAGTGTGCCTGGTATGGCATAGCTTTTAGAGACTGTTGGTAGATTTAAATTAAAAAATGCTGTAACAAGGAGTTATTCACCACATATTCTTTCACTTTGTAGACTCTTGTGCTCAAATATGCTTCTGTGTTTTGCTATGATGATGTATAATTTATCTTCTCTAGAAAAGAAAGTTATTTTTAGGCAAATAGCTGGGTAAAACAATCACACTCCACAACCCCCTACTGGGATAAGGATATCGCAAAGGAAAAATATTATGACAGAAGCATTTTATATCAGTTTTTTAAAATATATATTTAGGGGGGAAAGGACTTGCAAATTTTTCCTAAAGCCAATTAGAAAAACTAAGCCCCTATGCAATGCGATTCTTCTAACAATAATGCCAAGAAGAATAGCAGTTCTAGAGAATACTAAATCCAAGTATGGCCAGGTTCCATCTTCATTTTGGAAACAGTCACAGCTGTGGCCAGAGCAGTCAGACAATGGAATGCAGTTGAGGATTTGATATGGGGAGAAGGAAAGGAAACTAGGTTTCTGGCCCTCAGGCAGTTGGCACACAGTTCCTGCCCCCCCCTCCATCTTCTGCCCCTAACACTCTCCTCATCACCTAGAAAATAAATTATGATCTGGACAAGATCTGGCATTTGGATTCTGTTCATACTCTTGGGGATATTGTGGTAAAAGGGCCTCAAAAAATCTAAGTTGACAATATTATACAGTACAGCTCTAACTTTCTCCAAGTATGGACAAGTACCAAGTTAAGCCATGGAAAAATGTTTCCTTCTTTTTAAAAAATTTCTATAAATGGTATTTTGTAATTTATCTGAGACAAAAGAAACACAATAGTTCCAACTTCATTAAGCTTTTCTTTCCCCAAAATATTACAAGATCCAGTGCCTGCTGGAAATGACACAATGGTCTTAACTGACAATATTTTATGGAGAAGGTAACTTTCAGTTCTGTCTTCTGCCTTAGCCTGTACTTTGCCTACTTCTCCACCATCCTTCATTAAATCATCAAAAGAAAGCTCATCTGGCAGATGAGAGCTATTGACAACGGCAAGGAAGTAGCACATCTACTCTGTTAAAGATCTACCAGGAGAACTAATCTATGGCTGTCTTAGTCAGATTATGGTTATTCTTGGGAGGAAGGGTTGGGAAGTAACTGGAAGGAGGCATGAGGACTCCTGAGGTGTTGCTCCTGCTCTAGTTCTTGATCTGGGTGATGGTTACATGGGTGTGCTTAATTTGTGAAAATTGACTTATTACCTTCTGATTGTTATACTTTTCTATATGTCTTACTTCAATAAAAATGAATAAATAATAATGATAATATAATCAAGGTATCAGGCTCATCTTGGTTAAAAATGCCACTGAGCACAAAGAATATAAAGACCAGTAAAACCATGGCTACCTTATAATAGACAATAAGTACATAATATAATATAATAAACAATGGGCATACCCAATAGGAGCATGTGGAATATACATTTCAGTAAGAGGCCATTTGTTTACTTCAGGAATGGGAAACCAGGAAATCCAGCTGAAAAGGGCTGTATCTCAGTGTAATAATTTGTTCAAGATAATAGAAAAAGTCAGTGGTGATGTTAGGATTTGGACCCAGGTCTGTTCCCAAAGGAGAATTTCCATGTCATGTAAGTCACTGTGATTCATCAAGGTCAACAGTCACTGTGTCTAGTTTCTTTTTTTGACATCCAGTCAAGAAAATATGAGGATTACTGAGAGAAAGCCTCATTTGAACTATGTTGACCCTGATCCAAGCCTTCCTGGTTAAACTTCCCCATGACAACTCCTGCCTAAACTTCAACCTAGGAAACAATACCCACCCTTCTCTGAAATCTTTTACAGGCAGGGAGATTTCTCAGCTTTCCTCAAACAGCAGATAAAACGGGCAGGTCTGTGCCAAGGAAGTTATTGGTGGAAGAGGATGGCAGAGATTTATGGAATACCCCATTGCGAGTTTTTAAGAATTATGTGATATATCAGCAGTGGCTCCCCAATGGAAGAGGGTGGGGAGGCTGTGGAAGCAATCTACCTCCGGTGTAGGAAATAAGAAGGTATATTTTCTATGGAGAATGTTTTTAAATAATAAAGCAAACTAAAAATTGTTAGTCTGCTTTTTTTAAATCACCATGTGCCTGCAAATACTCAGGAGCTCATCAGACCAGAGAACAGTGGTGAGGAATGCAACTGACCCTTTCCCCCCACATCCACCTCTCTGCCCCATTTTAACATTAAAATGTTATTTTTATTGTTATAAAATGGTCATAATTGCCAATGAACTAAGAGGTATGTTCTGACTGTCTTTAGGGCTAAAGGGGTAAGAGAGATGAAAAATAAATGGCCTAAGATTGAAATGAAATTTTGAAAAAGAAAACAATGAAATAAAACCAAAAGACAAGAGAAGGAAGACATTTATTAAGGTAATATCAGGAATGAATGAAATAGAAAAAGTTTTAAAAGTGGATGATAAGATAAAAGTTCCCTGCAGAGACTAATAAACTATGCATAGGCATGACTGAGAATGTAGGGTACATGTTCACTTCTTGAGTGCCACAGCAGTGCAGGTATTGTTCTGAGCACTGGGATATTCGTTAAGTTTTTGGCTTGTTCAGCATCTTCTCTTTTGGGAATTGACACTCCTTCCGTTGCTAAGATTTTAATCACCTAGCTCTGCCTTTTCTACATTCGGAGTAAGTCCAGCCAGTTCTCCTGGATACAGTGATTGGCCCAGGCCTGGTAGGTACACAGGTGGGCCCAGAGAAATCCATTTCTGGGAGATTGAAATGGGGCCCTGGGAGAAGCAGACTTTTTCTAAGACACTAAATTCTAAAGAACAAATAAGTCTGGAGTTTTGAGGCTCTGTTTGTTGTCTCCGAAGAGAATCTGCCTGAAGATGAAATCATCACAGAGAATTTTTGCCAGGAGACAAAAGAAGAGGGAGAAAAGGAGAGCAGGTGCACACACAAGCACCTTGCGGCTAGAGTGGCTTCAGTACTAGAGTTCAAGTGTTCCACCTTTGACCTTAAAACAAGTACAGTAGTCCCACTCTATATCGAGTTTCACTTATCACGGCCTCACTGTATCGCAGGACTTTTAAAAATATTATATTTAATTATTTATCGCGGATTTTTTGCTATATCACGGGATTTTGTGGTACTGTGTACGTATGTTGTTAAAGTTACATAGGTTTAAGAGTGTAGAATGTGTTTAAGAACATAAGTAGTGTTTGTAAAAGTGTGGAAAAGGTTAATAAGGAAGTGGGAAAGGTTAATAAGGGACTGGGAATGGTTTATAAGTGTGTGGGAAAGGTTTATAAAGCCTTAAAATATATATAAATACTAAAATAAATGTAAGGTTCCTACTTCGCAGAGTTTCACCTATAGCAGGGGGGTGGGGGAGTCTAGAACATAATCCCCGCGATAAGTGAGGGAATACTGTACTCTTTCTTAGTCTTGTGAATCCAAGCACTCTGGAGACTTTCTTTTCTGGCTGCCATCACTTACTTTCACCCCTGTGGAAACATACACTAAAAAAGATCATTGAAAGAGCTTTATCTATGCGCTTGACAAAGACTTTACCAGTATGATATCACAGAATCTTCACTTCAGCACTAACAGGTGAGCAGAGACCTAGAGGTCAGGTAAGATAATGGCTTGGTCACTATTCTATGTCCTCAGGATACAGAAATGAATAAAACAGACTGAAATCCTTATGACCAAGAAGCTTATATTCTAGTATGGGAGAGAGAAAATGAAGAGTAAATATAATAAATAAGTAAATAATATGGCATGTTAGGAGGGGACAAATACTATGGGAAAAATAGAGCAGGCTTAGGAATTTCCTCAGGAATGTATATATGTTGAGGGTAGTGCAGGTTGTGTATTAAATAAGGTGATCAGGGTAGGCTTTGAGTAGGCGTCATTTTAACAGAGACATAAAGGAGGTGAGGGAGTTTTCCAAATGTATAATGAGGGGAGGGGAGAATTCCAAGACTTAAGAAACAATTTGCAAAACCCCAAAATGGAACTAGACTTTTTGCTGATCCAAAAAGCCTTCCTTTCCCCAAACATTCTACTGTCACTGGACAATGTGTGGTGGTAAATATGCACATCTGTAATGACTGAATGAATATTGCCCTCTGTAGTTGGGTGGGCACGACCTGCACAGCCATCCACTGCAACCATGGTGCAGGACCTATCCAGGGGAGAACAAGATATGCAGGGAGCCAGGGAAGGATGCAATCAGAGAAGTCGGGCAAGACGCTGAAGCTCATTACAAGGAACTTGGCTTACACTCATATGTAATGAGGTGCCATTTGCAGGTTTTCCGTAGTGAAATGACATGACATGACAAGTTTCAAAAGCATTACTCTGGCTACCCTGTTGAGACTATACTGTGGTGGGCAAGGACAGAAGCGGGGAAGAAGAGTATTTCAAAAATCGAGGTGAGAGATGACAATGTTTTAGAGCAAGGTGTTAATAGTAAGGTAGCTGGTGAGAAGTAGCTGGATTACATATATGAAATATATATATATATATATTTCACAGGCTAAGTCAGCAGAATTTTCTGATGAATTGAATTAGGGTTGCAAAAAAAAAATGAGGGAAGTCAAGGATGATGCCAAGATTTTTGGCTCATGATACTGGCCCCTCACGGATGTTGAAGTCTGCCCAAACTACACTCTTTTACAAGGTTGGCCCTAATTATCCTAACTATGCTTAGCTAAACAAAACAAAACAAAATAACCTGTTGAATTGAGGTAGTTATAAAATAATGCAGCGTATACAAAGCACAAACAGAAATATAAACATAGAGAAACAATTCTCCGTTCCTCTCCCTGTAACTGATTATCGATCATCTATCTATCTATATTCCGTTTTCCCATCCATTAATCTCCATATTACCATGATACT
The DNA here is from genome assembly GCF_987537825.1 of Furipterus horrens. Lineage (NCBI taxonomy): Eukaryota > Metazoa > Chordata > Mammalia > Chiroptera > Furipteridae > Furipterus > Furipterus horrens. Next base: position 154,928,849 of record NW_028327173.1, read on the forward strand.
ACATTATGTTTTAAAAGAATATTCTGTTTGCAAAGCATTTTGGACCATTCTCATAATTGAGCCTCAATAATTAAGTTGGTATATTATCCTTATCACATTGGTGAGTAAAGTCTAGGAAGACTATATTTTCCTGTAAAGCATCAGACATCTTATTTTTACATATACAATGTTAATAAGTTGAGTATTTGTTAAATGAGTAAAGCCTATGTATAATATTAGCCTTTTTGATGAGACGCAATGCCAAGTAATTAATTTTCAAGCAAAATATTTAATAGAAAATTACCCTTCCAGGATAATTTATTGTATATTTGAATCACAACTTAACAAATTTCACCAGGTTTTAAAGACATCTGCTTCCTGAGATGAATTTTCTCTTACCCAGTGTAATAGTTTTTAGAACTATACCATGGAGTGGACGCTGCTGGTGCCCTGCACAGATACCCTTTGCCACTTCTCCCAGGACAGCCATCCTACAGATGCTGATAATTCACTGTTTCTTTCTCCAGAACATTGCTCTCAAACAAAGGCCGTTCATCCAGGAAACTATTCTAGCTTCACTTGGCTCCTCTGCACACAGAGCTTGTCTCACTCCTCTTCTCCAGTTAATCACTCGATCAAGAACCCCTATCTCAGGCTCTACCTCCAGGGAACTTGACTGACGGCACAGTATTCACTTTTTTAATGCATGCATGTCCCTAAACATACTCACTATAATTTAGGAGGGAATTTGAGGTGCATAACTTGCTAGAATACATATTACAGGAAAGCCCAAAACAAGCACTGAAAGTATCCTCACTTCTTACTGTGGGGTGGAGAGGCTTCAGTGCACTTACTCTCCACTATAGTCGCTTTCAGATACCTTAATAATTCAACATTTTCTGAAACATATAGAATCAGTTCTGGTAAGATACTCCAAGTACTAACTACTGTGGGTCAAGGTAGGTTCATGTTGGATCCATTGATCAGGAGCAAAGTGGGTGAAATTCTGCTAGCAGAAGTTTGGGAATGCAATGCAATGTGGTACATTATCACTTTGTAATGGGGCCTAAGAAATGAAGACAAAGAGGACAGAGGATGAAGGAGATATGTCACTCTGAGTGAAGAGGAAGTGGACTGAGGCTGGGAAAACCAAGCCATGTAAATTTGTGCAGGGTTTTTTTATCATAGATTTCTCTGCATGGCAATGGAGTCTAAGAGAAAACTTTGTTACCAATTAAAGTAATTTATTTTCTTGTACATCAAAGAGTCTGTATAAAGATAGAGGAAAGTTTAAAGCGCAGATGATTCTACTCATGTATGTTTTCATCTGTGTACATAGACATATATTACAAAGCACTAAGAAAATGGACATGAGATTCTATCTTGCTTTAATAATACACCATCTTTTATATGTCTTTCTTCATAAGTTGTTTTTATGGTGTTTATCACATTTTGTCTTCCAGTACAGCTATTTGTGTTTATTTTTCCTTAAGCCTTCCCCATCCTTATCACATGATATTGAGCTCCTTCAAGAGTGAGAGATGGTGTCCCTCATAGAACTGGGCACAGTCCTTAGCACAGAGCAGGCAGTCTGTATTTACCAAGACGAAATGGCGATGATGGCACTGACTGACAACCAGCAGGGAGGCACATGCAGTTGCCTTCTTAAATTGCAGGGATAGCTTTCCTCTTACTATTCTCTCCTCTCTGGTGGAGTTTCACTTTGTGGCACAGAACATGAATGTATACAACAGTCATTATGGTTTCAAAACAGAATTGGGCTGATTATCCAGCTTTGGGATTGAAACAGGCCATGGAAAAATGGTTCCATTTATCAGTGAGCTGCAACACAGTGCTAATCAGCTCTTGCCACAACTTAGTATTTCAGATATGTTAATAATGATGATGATGATGATGATGATGATGATGATGATGGTGATGTTTTCCTCATATTGAGGCTCTCATCAATTAATCAATTACTTTTGAAACACTTGCTTTGACATAATTGTTTAAGAAAAACTAAAGCCTTGGTTTTCTTCATTTTCACCTGACGCAGCCACAAGATGATTGGAGTAAGAACAGATTTTCCTTCCATTGCTAACCATGCAAAAACTCATGTCTTTCTTTATTTCCTTTGTTATCTCCCTTTTTCTCATTTACAAGAAAGATGGCTCCAATTTTTTTTTATTGTAAATATGAAGACTACAAATTGGCTGTTGAAAGTTAATTGACCTGTCGTGATTTTTAAGTAACTAGTTTTACTAATGTTTTCACCAAGTAGACTTGCTTGTTTCAAATAGACAGGCTGTGTGGCAAGAGGTGGGTCTTGTTAATTGGAACAAAACCCTCTGCGTTTGAATTTTCAACTCAGATGCATTCACTATTCTTTCTAGACTTCTTAGTTCATTTTTTTCTTTCAGTTCCTATGTAGTCTCATAACATGAGAAAGCAAGATAGTATAATCTATTGCAAAAATAAAAACAAATAAATTTAAAATGCTCCCAGAGAGTCCAGACAGGAAACAGATCTTGACTTCACTCTCATGTCACCAATTATAATTTACTTAGAGGTTGCTTTGTGTGTGGAAGAATGAGTGACTTATCCTTTCTGCTCATTGTCTCTCAGCAGCTCTCATGGTATAATGGACCGCTATCCTCATCTCTAAAAGCAGCCTATGTGGTCTCCCCTCTACTATGAAGAATCTTTCTCTTCTCACTCCCCTGTTTAGATTTCTGCCTCAGAAATCTTGTATACTTCCCTCAGCCTTTTGCTTGGGTTCTCTGTTACTTAATTCCCCCTGGGTTGAACTGAGTGAGCTAGAAGAGACAAGGATTGATTAGGCTGTCTCATATTCTTTTATTCCTCATAAACGTTGTCATCAAGATCAAGCATCTTCAAAACAATTAGACTTAACACATTGCACAATGTTACCCGGGTGAGAAAAACATAATTATAAGATACCATTATGCAAATACATAATTTTTCCTCTTTGAATTACGTTTTGAAAGACCCACTTTCTGTAATCCCAATTTGGTGAATGCCTGACACCAAGAAGGTAGTCTGGAGTGGGGGGGGCAGGGGGAGTGGGAATAGGTTTGCATGTCTCATGCACCAGGAAAGAAATACAGGGAAAGGAAAAATAAATAAAACTCTGTCTTATTCTCAATTGTTGTTGAAGAAAAATGGAGAGCGAGTCTTTGAAAGACTGCATATTTAATTAGTATTTTGACCTGATAATGTTAAAAAGCCTTTAGGTTGGCTGATATTGATTCACTGTGACTTGCACTAAACTATAGTTTCACCAAGTGTTTTCTTTTAAAAGGAAGAAGATATTTGATCAGTCTGTTATTCCTAACTTTATTTCTACTATTAGCTTTCATGCTCCCTTGATCTCAGCCCAGAACAAGATGGATGATTAGAAAGATATTTCCTGCAAGAGACCTGATCTAGACATATCTACACCAAGTCAGAGTGCTTGGACATCATCCAAAAGGGCAGAAAATATGTCCTGTGTTATTTAAAATGCTGGAATTGAGGTACAAAGTAGTCCACAATAAGTGACAGCATGTCTTATATCTGTGACAGGATTTTCTGACATTAGAGGCTCAGATTGAAATCCAACAAAATGGAGCAGCAGTAGGTCCAGCCCTTAGCTTTGTAAAAATGCCAGGTTATAATCACATCTTATTTATTTTTCAAGATGACATAGCAACCTAAGAAAATTTAGCCCACAAGATGATTCCAAATACAGTGCATTAAACAATCTCCCAAAGTACATATAATTTACTATTCATTCCTCAATGGATGTAGTGGAAATAAAAATGGAGTCGAATAGAAAAGTTCCTATGGACTTCGAGGATGAAATATTGATAATGAAATAAACTTCCTGGGGACTTTAATGTCTGCTCAGTGTTATGCCCACTCACATTAGAGGCCATTGAATTAGCAAGGGCTAGTTTCTGAAGAAATAAAGGGATTCTCTTTGAACTTCTTGAGACTACTACTCTCCAGGAGAGGCTAAATATTTAAAAGAAAACCTATAGGAAAATGTGAACTTGCAATATCCTGTCATATAATCAGAGCAAACATGTTCCAAAGGTGCATTTCACTTCTGGAGCTCTTCCGCACTGGATAATGAACAGAATTCAACATTGGTGCTACGAACTGGATGCCGTTTAACAAATCATACTCACCTTACTTGTTGGTTTTAGCCTCTTGCCCACATGCTGTTGTTTCAGCTTCTGCAAATGGGCATCTGGCCTTGTTAAGGCAAGCTGGGTGGTTTGGTGCTGAAAGCCGCCAGCCAGCTCTCATGCGTGGCTGGCTTGTCTGGTGGACCCAGGACAAATGTGGTCTTTCTGAGAAGCTCCACAGTACTGCTCTTCTCTTCCCCAGCACCACACGGTCAGATTCCCAGAGACCCAGGTCTGGTTTGCTTATTTGCTGTGTTTGTGATTGCCAATGCTCCTTCACAGAGGGCGGAGAAGTCAAAATCTTCCAGGGGAGCTAAAATATTCACCAATAGACAGTCAAGGGCAGCTGAGAAGAAATCACAGAAAGGTACAGTCCACTTGATAGTCATCTCTCTTTTGCTATCTTACTTCTTAGCTTCCTTTCAGTCTACACAAAGAATTAAAGATCCCAAGAAATTGTTAAAATAGGGAAACTATAAAAGGCATTTCCCCCCAGTGTTTAAAAATATAGGTAGGGACATTGTCTGACTTTATTATATTTTAAAATAAAGTGCAAATGAAAAGCCATATTTATATGGGGATCTCTCAAAAAACATTATTTATCCTATGGCTCAAATAGTTACTGATAAAGCTACAAATGGTATACACTTAGGAGAAAGCAATGATTTTTCAACTATTAATTACTTACTTCTTTAACAAATATTTGTGAAACAGGAGCTTTTCACTAAAGGAGATTTACAGGGTAAAAAAGTCAGGAGCACATTGTGAGAATGAATTACTCAGAGAGAAAAAGGGATATGGATATTGTGTAAAAAACAGGAAGACACACAAATGTGAGAGAAAACACCTGCTTTCCTATAAACACTTGACTTAATACAGTTCCCAGAAATGTTCGATGAAATAGCTGTTAACAAAAAAACTCAGATTCAATTAACATGACATTACAATTTCAAAGGTCAGGAGAAAAAACTGCCTTTCTTCTCTCTTTTGAGATTTCTCCCTGTCCAGAATTCTCTGGTGACATAGCCAACAGATGAAGTTATTTTTTTTTTTTTAAAGCTTCAAGAAAGGTCACAAATAGCTTTCAACAGATTACAAACGACTTGACACATGATTTCAGAAGCTGGGAAAATTCCACAGATGCAGGAAAACTTCAAGACCTGATGAAAAAAATTTCATAACAATGCAGGCCAAAATTAACATTGCTAACGCAGTTTCTGTTTTAATTAATTTGGTGCAAATCATAGCACAGCCATCTGGATTAACTGTGACTCTTGTACTAGACAACTTCAAGAATTCTTTTATATTTACATTTGATGTTATTGCTTAACAGTGCAAGGCCTTCTGTTACCTTAAGATAAGCAAACAAACAAAAACTTCTGCTTTTATACCCAAGCCCAGTCTATGGTGTGGTTTGAAGGATTACAAAGGCACTGTCTTATCCAAAATTATTTTCATTAGACTCAGCTGAGACAATGTTCTTATTTTAATGCTCTCTACATGGAACAGAGTTCCTTTTCATTGCTGTAGATGACAGGCTTGTTCTTCTTAAAGATGAAGGGATCCTCACAGATGACTGGTCCCATGTTACTAAAAGATTCCTAAATGTTAGGAGAAATTCTAGGATATCAGGCTAGTTAAGTGTAAAAAGGTCTTTCATTGCTTAAAGGAGAAACACTTTGAGATCCCGTGAATGCTGGGATGTGAATTGTCAAAAGAATATAGTATTTATTTTTATTTTTTTAAAATTTATATCGAAGAGATTGATAAAGTTTTTTCTTTAGTTCTTAGTCAACAAAGGCAAGTGAATTATATCTGTAGAAATGAGATTGTCCACACTGATAAAATAACATGTCATACACCTACCTCTCAACATAGATTAGAAATTGGTCGCTTAAGTTTTGAGTGCTAAAGGTTGTATGTGAATTAATTTTCAGCAGTCACCCCTAATACAGTTTCCTCTTTGCCACTTGCAGTGTGTCTTGCTTGCCTATTTCTAGGGTTCCCAGAAAAAATACAGGATAACTCATTAAGTTTGAATGTCAGATAAATAAATAAAATTTTAATATAAATATTTTTAAATATTATGTGGAATAAACTTATGCTAAAATATTAATTGTTTATCCAAAATTCTAATTTAATAGGGAATCTATAATTAATTTTATTTGCTATATCTGGCAACCCTGCCATACCTAGGTGTTAGTGGGAGATCCCTCTAGTTTCTGGTGTTAGTAAGTGGTAAACACTCTAAATGATTTCCCCAAACTCTGAATTTTTCAGGTTCAAATGAGGTCACTATCTCCCAATTTCTTCCCCTCTGCTTGCCAAATTAAGCAAAAAATCTATTTAGAAGACGTTAGTGTATAAACAAAATAATATCTCTCTCCCTCTCTCCCCCCCGCTCTCTCTCTCTCTCTCTCTCTCTCTCTCTCTCACACACACACACACACAGAACCAAACAAGCAAAAATCCCAAATGATTTAAGTTCTTTGACTCTAGAAGATTCTATTTTCACGTACTCTGTGCTCTCACATATTACATACTGATGATCCAAAGCACCTTTTATCCACCAAAATGAATAAACACAGAAAGCAATTGCTTTGTTAGTGATTAGTTAACTATTCCATTTTCTAATTCAGTATATTAATTTAAAAATTTTGAAAAATTTAACAAATATTAATTGGTTCTAAATCAGTTCCATCAACTGATATTTGGATAGAACACATTTCTATATATTGCCTCTTTTATGCATTTTTTTCTTTAAAAAAATGAAATGCCTAAAACCTTAATGAGTTTCAATGCCTGATGAACACATAGTGAGATAATCTGCAAAACAATCAAAATGAATATGCACCATTGAGGGATTAAAACCTAATAATACAGTGTCTCAAATTTTTTGTGACTAACACTGTCCAAACAAGTAATGAAAAAGTAACCTATCATGTAGCCTTTTGAATCTATAACTCAGTAATGCTGTTCATTATGATAAGAAGCAGAAGTTTAGTAATGTGTAGAGAATCTTTATCAGAAGCTATATAACACCTGAAATGGGTACTAAGTATTATTGGTGGAATTGCTTATTATATGGTCTGATAACACATTTCTTAGTAACATGGCACAAGTATTTTTCAATAAAAGTAAATTTTCAACCCAGAATGCTTTCCTACACTAAAAATAAAGTATGGACTCAGAATTGCAAAAAACAAATGAATAAACAAACCCAAACTTCACTTCTGGCAGGATTTAAAACCACAGACTTAACACGGATGAACTTTTCTCATGGTAACTGACTTTCTATACCACATTTGTACTAATTACTACATCTGCCCTATAGTGCTACATTTAGTTGAGTAGTTTGCCGAGCTGAGGATTTGTTGTATAAACAGGAAAAGTGTACTAAAATTTTTTTCTAAACTGTAAGATATTTATTTTATGTAAATTTCAAAAGAATCCTGAGACCCAATAAAAGAGGGGGAGGGAAGAACAAAACAAATGTAGATGTTTTAAATTCTGACTGTTAGATTGGTTTTCTAATGGCCTGTTGCATCTTTTACAATTATATTTTTAAAATCTGGAGGGAAAAGTAGTGGAGCATCAGAATATTATTAAAGCAGAAGGATGACACAAACATTAAATGATCCCTAAATTGCATTGTCTCCTTTTGTTCATCACTCTTTGGCATACTTTTGAACTCTTGTGTTTTTATTAATAAGGAGAAAACCAGAAAACTAATTTGCTTAAGTCGGAAAATTTTAGATTTTTCTGTATCAGGCTTCTAATTACTTTCTACAATTATGGTGGCATCTTTGTTTAGCATTTTTAAGATCCTGTGCTTTTATTTTTAAAGCCAAAACTATTAATGTGCTTAATTTCATGCTTTATTCTGTGGAACTAGCTAAAGAAAGACATATTTGGAATCCTGGCAAGAACTTGCTTCTTTCTATCTGATTTCTGCAGATTTTCTGTGACCTTCCTATCTTCTTGCAGCCCCAAAACTGGCTAGACTGATTTCCTATTTTGGATTCAGAAAAGAGTTTGCAGTTGAATAAACACAATCTAAATCATCTGATGCATGAGGTTTAAACAATGAGACAAAAAGGTAGGGCCAGTTGTGGGGTTTATTTATACATATGATATTTGTGGTCCTAAAGCATGGTGGGAAAACTAACCACTTACCCACCTGGCACCAGCAGGGGCAATGAAGGAGTTTCTTTCCTTTCAGTAGCTTTGGAAGATATTGTGAGGCACCGTGGAAAAAGTGATGAGATAGTTTGGTTGTTTTTAGTGAGTACAGAGTCAATGGAAATGTGTTATTTAAAATTTTTATAAATCTGAACCCTCAAGATCCTTGTATTGGAAAACTTGGATCTATAAATTAGCAGTGATTAAAGATCTTGGAAATCAAAATGTTATTACTTAAGAATGGGACATAGTAAACTCAGAATTCCTAACTGACAATAAAATTGCTTGCAAAAATATGTAAACATACTATTGCAAACTTTAGAGCACAAAATTTTATGCATATTTCTTGTGATTTCCCATTTTCCCCTTAAAGGAGAAAAGGGGCATATTTTCTTAAAATTTATTTTTATGGCTAATTTTTAGATTGAATATTCTGCTGGATAAGTTTAACTCTGTTGATGATAAAAATTTTGAAAAGTAAGGTAAAAATTATGATAAAGTGCGACTTTGTCCCTGTCTACCTTCCAAGTGACTAGAGAATAAAAAGCTTTTCTAACCTTTGTTCAGTAATCAAATATCTGTACAACTGAAATATTTGGGTATCATTACCAGAGATAAAAGAACCTATTCTTGATAGGGATTCAAGTATTGATTTTTGGACTTACAATATTGAGTTTAAAGTCATGATTGAGATATAGGCATAAAAATATGCTGCAGAAAGACATTGCTTTGGTATCATCCATTTATCCAAGGGAAGCCAAAGAGAGAACAGAGAGAAAGAAGGGCAGGGTTCCCAAAATCAAGGCATGAGAAAACACACATTTTTAGGCTGAAAAATAAAAATCAGAAGATGTTACACTTGAAAAATATCAGGATAGCTGAATATTGTAGAAGCCAAGAGGGAAACTTTTAAAGAACAAGCCTGATTGCAAGAGTGCCTGATAGTGCAAATGGGGCAAGAAGAGAAAAGACTGGAGAAAAAGACTGAGGAGACCATCATTGGTGATTATTGAGTGGCTATCTATTGAATGATCTAAGGAGGGGAAAACAGATTCTCTGAGCCATTCCATTTGGAGGATAGAATCACGCTTGGGAAATTCTCATATGACTCCTAAGATTTCAGTTATACAGGAAACCCTGACATGGGAGTAAGCTTGTGCACAGGCATGCTATCTATAAGTCAGATCTAAGGCCATCGCTTCACTACAAATCACAGACCACTTCGCCAAATGGAGGTAACTCATGAGTTTACTGAACAACTTTATTTTAAGAAGTCCAGAGTGTGAATAAATACTTCATTTACTCCTGACGATATACAAAGATAATCTATGTTCACAAGCATTAATATTCTTTGTCTAATTTTGCTAAAGGTCTCTACAGGCATTTTGTGAAATTGAGAACCCAGTTATTTCAATTCCACTAAGTCAAGGACCATAAGTTTTTAAAAATTATTATTATTTAAAAGTTTTATTGACTTTATTGGGATGACATTGGTTAATACAATTATGTAGGTTTCAAGTGTATAATTCTATAATGCATCATCTGCATATTGTATTGTGCGTTCACTGCCCAAAGTCAAGTCTCCTTCGGTCACCATTTATCCCCCTTTACCCTCTTCTACCACCCCATTTCCTTTTCCTTCTTGCAATCACAATACTGTTGTCTGTGTTTATGAGATTATTTCTTAATCCTTTCACCTAGCCTTCTAATACTTCTAAGACCCCTCTGACAACTGTCAATCTGTTCTCTGTGTTTATAAGTCTGTTTTGATTTTGTTTGCTTATTTTGGTCATTAGATTCCATATATAAGTGAAATCATATTTGTCTTTCTCTGACTGGCTTATTTCTCTTAGAGGTCATAAGGTTTTAAATGTAGATAAAAGAAATTTAAAATTATAAAAGTGCTACTACACCTAATCCCTAAAATAACCATGACATGAATGTATCTCTAGCCTTTATATGGCTTTCTATTGGTAGTTGAAATTATCCTTTCCACCAATTCTTAGCAAACACTTACTGAGTATCTACTATGTGATGGCAACTCTGAAGGTTAATTTATTCCATTTTTACATATCAGCCACAAAAAACTTAAAAATATTGCTCAAGATTACATAATAGAGAATGATAAAAGAAATAGAAAAATGTGTAAGGTTCACAGTTACAAATAGAAAGAAACAACTATCTTAATCTGGATATAACAGGGAAGGTGTGTCAGAGTTGGGAACATTTGAACTTGGTTTGGGAGCTCAATGAAAAACCCTTGAAATCATTAGAGGAGGGAGAGGACATGGTTGTACAAAAGGAAAGACTCATCCCACCCTCCAGATGCCTGCAAAAGGGGCGAGTGCTGAGCAAGCAGCATTGTTCCCTCTCAGACCCCTACCCCCCAACACAGCACCACAACGTGGTGAAACAAGTCTCCCTGTACTGATGAATACCTAAGACTCTGCCCCTTACAACTTAACAGTCTCTACTTAAGACATAGAGGCAAACAAACAGGAGCCTGTCAAGATGAGGAGACAGAGAAGATTGCCCCAAAGGGGGAATGGATCAAGGTTCCAGTGGGAGAATTAAGTGATGAGCAGATAGCCAACCAAACAGATGTAGAGTTCAAAACACTGGTGATAAAGATGCTCACAGGCTTGACAGATATGCTTAAGTACGGCAAATGCATAAGGGAAGAAGTGAAGTCTATGCTAAATGAAACAAAGGAAAATCCACACAAAACCAATGGTAAAGGGAAGAAAACCAGGGTTCAGATCAATGATTTGGAACATAAGGAAGAAAAAACCGTCAACCAGTACAAAATGAGGAAACAAGAATTGAAAAAAATGACGAGAGGCTTAGGACCCTCTGGGACAACACTAAATGTACCAACATCCGAACCATAGGGGAGCCAGAAGATGAAGAGCAAGAAATTGAAAGCTTATGTGAGAAAATAATGAAGGAAAACTCCCCAAATTTGGCGAAGGAAATAGACATACAAGTCCAGGAAGCACAGAGAGTCCCAAACAAGCTAGACTCAAAAAGGACCACACCAACACACATCATAATTGAAATGCCAAAGGTGAAAGGGGTACCTATAAGACTATCAGCTGATTTCTCAAAAGAAACTTTGCAGGCAAGAACAGGCTGGCAAGAAGTATCCAAGGTGATGAAAAGAAAGCACTTATAACCAAGATTACTCTATCCAGCAAAGCTATCATTTAGAATGGAAGGGCAGATAAAGTGCTTCCCAGAAAAGGGAAAGCTAAAGGAGTTCATCATCATCAAGCCATTATTATATGAAATGTCCAAGGGATTTACTTAAGAAAAAGAAGATCAAAACTATGAACACTAAAATGACAACAAACTCACAACTATCAACAACTGAATCTAAAAAATAAAAACAAAATCCAACTAAGCAAACCAGAATAGGAACAGAATCATAGGTATGGGGATCATTTGGAGGGTTATCAGCTGGGAGGGGGAAGGAGGAGAAATGGGGAAATAGTGTAGGGATTAAGAAGCATAATTGGTTGGTACAAAATAGACAGGGGGATGTTAAGAATAATATAGGAAAGGGTGAAGCCAAAGAACCTATATGCATGACCCATGGACATGAACTAAGGGGGGGGGGAATTGCTAGGGGGAAGGAAGGTACTGGGCGGAGGGGAACAAAAGGAAAAAAATTGGGACCACTGTAACAACATAATCAATAAAATATACTTTAAAAAAATTTTTTTTTTACTTCCTTGGCTTTGTGAAGCAACTACAAACAGTTGGCACTGGTTTGGAGGAAATTGCAATTGTCCAGAGGAGAGGTGATTGATATTGGCTGGAAATAAGACAATGGTTGTGGCAGTGGTGGTGGGAAAGAGAGAATATGCTTGAGAGATAGCTAAAACCAAGGTGGAAAGCTAGGGAAATCAAGGAACTGAAAAGTTCTTTTGGGTTTCTGGTTTGAGTACAGGATGATGCCACTAAGAGAAATGGAAACTAAGAGAAAACATGTTTTGCAAAAAAGATGGGTATGTTGAGATGGATGGATCTATGACATCCTAGTGAATATGCCTTGTGTGCAGACCAATATATCAATCATGATTCCAGAGGAAAAGATGAAATTGGATTTATAGGCTATTGTTTCAACTTACAAATCTTATTCTACTCATTACTTCTATAAGGAGGATCTAAAGGGAAAAGTCATTTCACTCTCTCCCAGGATAGCAATATATTATTTTAGCACAAACCCATTTGTTGGTATTGAAGGGACTTTTTTGAGTAGCTTGGCATGCCTATCATTCTGTTATGGGTACAGCCTGTAACTTGGAGAGAGATACCCCTAATATAACTTACAAACTCAGCCAAAGACTTAACAGTGTTTGTCCATATCAGTTTTCTAACTTCCTGACGTATAAACTTCTGGGAGAAATTAAGGGATAACTCACTACCCTCTATGACAATGAGCAAACTATTGAATGAACCCTCACATCACAGAAATTTACAGAAAACTGTATGCATTGAAGACTTCGGAATCACAAAATAAATTCAGAGACATTTCCAGAGAACCCAATGCACAGGAAAGAATGCTTGTTCAAATATAAACAACTTGTTTTTCTTTGTCTCATCCTCTAGCTGCATGACAGGGCAATATGTCAAGACTTACCTATTTGTTGAGAAGTGTTTTATTTTCATTCCTCTCCCAAGGCAAACATGTGAAGGAATGGAATTCAACAACCACCAAAGGTTTGAAATCTACTTCAAATATTTGTTTTAATCTTATACTCATTTTTAAACCTTGGCAAGTAGAAAAAATAAAACTAACAATAAGCGTCAGATAAAAAGCCCTGGCACAATGATGTATCATAGACCTGACTTGTCTCTTTTAAATATTTTGAGAGAATTCCAACTGACAGCATTGGAAATTGAATCTGAGGGTTTGTGGAGAATTTTGGATGAGTTTATTTCTCTTTAGGCAGATTTCATTTTCATTGCCTCCTCTTGAATTAAAGTGAAGTCTTGTAGATGTTTACTTATTTGAAATTTGTGTCACAATGACCCTAACTTAGTGACCTGTGGGCTGTGATGGTTGCTCAAAATGTGCCCAATAAAATATGAAAGTTTTTTTACTTGTTTGCAATGAGATTTGAGGAAAGAGGAGAGGAAAGAACTACAGTTCTCGAACTTCCACTAAAATATAAAATAGTAAAGCTGTCAGTGATTTTCCACATGTTGGGGCCTGATTTAGGGAGAGCTGGGAAGAGGGCACCAAGTGTGTGAGTGCACCTGTCCCCCCAGCTTCCATGCTGTGCCGCCACTTGCAACCTATGTAGAAACCACCAAGTCCCCAGGAAGCTTTCAGACCGGCTCTGACATAGACACATGCCAGTTTCTAGGGCTCTTGAAATAATTGGCTACAGTCAACAATTATCTGTTGTGATTCAGGCCTAAGCAAAATGTGGGGACCTCAAATTCAGCATATCTAAGACTGAGCTCATTAGTTCTCCACTTGTCTGAAATCTGTTCCTCCTCCTGTATTCCTGGTCTATGCATATGGTGTCACTATCCACCTAGTTACGCAAGTTGGGCAGTGAGCTCCTACTCTTAAATATAGAAAGGCAATGTGGTGTAATGACTAAGAGGAAGGATACTGAAGTCAAACTGCCTGCCTTCAAATCTGGCTTTATCATTTATTAGCTGTGTGACTTGAGCAAAATTCTTAGCCTTTCACTTCCTTGATCTCTCCAGTCAAAAAAAAAGTGGGGTGATAATAATAGTACTTACCTCATAGGGACAGTAGAGTTTGCTGAGTTAATATTTATAACTTGCTTATACCACGACTTAATATATAACTCAGAGAAGGAAAACTCTGACTTCAAAAAACCTCCGCTGCCTTGCGGCACACCTCTTCAGGGGAAAGGCTAAGGGAGTAAACCCCGACAGAAAATCCGGAGCCGGAGTCCCTAAGGCGGTTTGACGTTGTAGTCAACACCGGCAACTCCTGCGGCGCACCTGAAGCCAAGCTGTATTGACTCCGTCTTTCCCTTGGATCCTTCAGCTGCGAAGAGAGGGGGGGGTCTGCTGCATGGGCAACAGCAGACCCTCCATATCACCCTGCCCAGGCTCTGTAGCTTCAGCTTCACTGGAGAGGACACTCCAGCGTCATCGCAAGAGTCGATTCAACACGGGAGGAGACAGATACCGTGTCACTCCCGAGTCGGACTGCACAGCCATTCTCGGCGGTGCAGATAGACTCTTAAGAAGCTACACCATCGTCTCTCGAGACGGACGGCTGCCAACGAACGAACGAACGAACGAACGAATATATAACTGTTTTGTTAAATAGATTTAGTATATATTTGCTATATTTGTTAAATAAATTTATGTTATCTTCAGGACTTTATTGAACCACCTAGACTCTTTGTATAACAGGCTTCTAACCAGTTCCTCTTACTTTATTCTTGTTCCTCACAACTTGTCCTTTATATAGTGACATGAAACCTTTCAATGAGCCTCCTTCAATTGTCTACCGTATAGGATAAAGTCCCAGCTTAGCCTTATCTCAATATAATTTTACATGAAGTTTTTCCGTTTTCCTGGAAGGTGTTCCAACTATTGTCTACCTACCCAATTTCTATTTAGTTTTCAACACCCAATTCAAGCATTCCTTGACCCACTAGGCCAATTGGCTCACCTAACTCAGGTCAATAAATTATCAGTGAGATATTTCCTTCTCTGAGCTCTCATGACACTTGGCACACATTCTATCAGCAATTATCCTATAAATATTCATTTACATTTATTTCTTTGACCAAGCTAAAGCGTTCATGGACATCTTCAATACCAAGTTCAGAACTTGTCAAATATTTGGAGTAAAAAAAAGGCAAATAAAGCACACAAAGTATTACCTATCTCTCTCCATGTAATCTAGGTGTCTACTGTTGGAGACAGAAAGGCGGAAAACGATGTACAATACATGATGAAAGTGTGCAGTAATTTACTGTATCGTCGTCGTCGTCGTCGTCGGCAGCCGTCCGTCTCGAGAGACGATGGTGTAGCTTCCCAAGAGTCTATCTGCACCGCCGAGAATGGCTGTGCAGTCCGACTCGGGAGTGACATCGTATCTGTCTCCTCCCGTGTTGAATCGACATCTTGCGATGACGCTGAAGCTACAGAGCCTGGGCAGGGTGATATGGAGGGTCTGCTGTTGCCCATGCAGCAGACCCCCCCTCTCTTCGCAGCTGAAGGGTCCAAGGGAAAGACGGAGTCAATACAGCTTGGCTTCAGGTGCGCCGCAGGAGTTGCCGGTGTTGACTACAACGTCAAACCGCCTTAGGGACTCCGGCTCCGGATTTTCTGTCAGGGTTTACTCCCTTAGCCTTTCCCCTGAAGAGGTATGCCGCAAGGCAGCGCAGGTTTTTTGGAGTCAGAGTTTTCCTTCTCTGATGTGCCCTGACTGGAAGATCGAACCAGCGACACTTAGCTCGCAGGCCGACGCTCAATCCACTGAGCTAAACCAGCCAGGGCATAATTTACTGTATATGTTAAGGCTAAAGTCATAGCTCTTTGTGAGGTTGGGATGAGCTGATTAAGTACAGATTTGACTAAAGAACAACAAAGAACAAAAATAAATGGGCAGCAATACTGTCACAAAATTGACAAATATTTTTCAATGATTGATGTTGTCACTTCCTGACTAGCAAGTAAAGACCTTAATATTTTTAATAAAATACGTGAACTGTAGCTTCCTAAAGCTTATTCAGCTCTTACACTGTCCCTGGAATGTTCTGAGTACTTCACATGAATCATCATGAAGACATGTAAATATTTCTATAAAATGTAATAATTGAAACAATATTAGTTATAAAAGAGTGACTCCAAGCCTAAAGCTCCTCAAAGAAATGCTCACATACATTATGAGGCAACAATGAAATATTAATGTAAATAGAAAAAAAAGAGTATTATATATTTTAAAAACTGGCTCTGGTTTTCCCTGGCTGAACACACCCTTTCCAGAGAGTCAGAATGTCCTGTTCCTCTGCCTCAAAGGAGAGCGTTAGGCTGGATAATGCATAAATAATCTGTGAACCCTGCCATCTTGTCACATGACATTAGTAAGAGAAAAGCCACACGTATAACACTGGTGCATATGTATTAAGTGGTGATGTATATTTAGAAACATGTGAGATTTATTAAAGTATTATATAAGCTAAAATTTTAGTGTTACATTAAAATTAAATAACCTCTTTTCCCCATTGCAGCTCTAGCCCACTGTTATTCAATAATCAATTGCAACTTTATATGTTCCCTAAATTACCTGTCCTTTGGATAAAATCTTCCTGGCTTCCTTGAAAACTCTCTTAGGTTTTACTAGACTAAACTAGACTTCTCAGGTAAGAATGCTCTCTTTGGAAGATGCTCATGAAGAATTAGAAAATTTTACTTTTCTTCGGTTGGTTAAAACATACACAATTTACAATATACCTACTCTGAGTTTTTTCTCACCGTTTTGCTGATTCCTCCATACACTGGCATCTAAATTTATATACTTTCTAGTTACCAGTCAGAAACCATTATGAGTAGATAAGAAAATCTTTAGACAAAGTATCTCTTTTCATGTATGTAAATATTATTGAAACATATCTATTCCTTATCCAACTCAACTGGGCTTTTTTATTTCTTTGGAACTTATTGTACTTCAGCTTCAACATCTGTCTACTCCTTGGAATGAATGAATTATTTTAAAAACTCCAACCTACACTTTCTCCTACCATAATTTCTCAGAATTAGGACTTTTTTTGTATCTGTTAATAATTTTCTAAAATTATCCTGGAGTATTACTAATTGTACCAAAATGGAACTTTTTTTACTTGTATACCAATTACAAAATGAAAATAAAGTACAAGAGTGCGTGGTCTTGGACTTCCGGCCAAGATGGAGGCTTAGACGGACACGCTAGGTCTCCCTCTACAACTAGAGAGGAATACAACTACTTCAAAACAAAGGATAACTAGAAATTCCAGAAAATAAAACTACACGGAAGCCCAACATATGAAGTTATAAACCAGCGGTGCCATTTGGGCAGGTAAGAGTTAAAGAGGGCAGCGCCGTTTGTGGTCGCACCTGGAGCAGCGGGCGACGAGGAATCCCGGCTGCGGTCAAGCCCCTGGCGGTGCGCGACCCCGGCGCTGGGGAGAGCGGCCGCCGCATCGCCTTGAACAGTGAGGCCCAGGGGGGCGGGAGGACGGATCCCGGTCTCCTAGCTGAATAACTGTGTGAATCCATCTTGGACCCCCGCCCCCAAAGAAAGCACCACAGGGCTGCGAAATAGGTCGCGGACAGGCGCCGGTCGCTGAATTGTGACGCGTACACAGGCACTGCCCCCTACAGCCGGCCCAAGAAAACAAAATGCATCTGTCAAAATGTGGCAGACAACTATAGAAATCTCGGTGGCACAGCTCACCAGGCAACAGATAGAGAACCTGACAGATGAACAAATAAGAAACCTGTCAGAGGCTCAGTTCTGGGCCATTGTTATCAGGTGGCTTACAGAATTCACAAAAGAGCAGGAAAAAGATAAGAAAGAAGCGAAAAACATTCATAACGAAAGGAACAAAACCACATACGAGACAGATGGTGAGGAAAAAAAATCCAGAGTTCATTTCAACAAACTGGAATATGGAGAAGGAACAAGCAGTCAACCAATGCAGAGAGAGGAAATGGGAAGCAACAATGAGAGGATCAGAAACCTCTGGGACAGCTATAAAAGGCCCAACATAAGAATCATTGGTTTGCCAGAGAGTGAGGAAGATGAACTAGAACTTGAAAAATTGAGTGAAAATATAATAAAGGAGAACTTCCCAGACTTGGGGAAGGGAATAGACTTGCAGGTCCAGGAAGCAAGGAGAGTTCCCAAGAGACTGGACCCAGGGAGAACCACTCCAAGACACATTATAATCAAAATGTCAAAAATTAAAGATAAAGAGAGAATCTTAAAAGCAGCAAGAGAGAAGAAAAGAATTATGTACAAAGGGGTCCCAATTAGACTATCAGCTGACTTCTCAAGGGAGACCCTACAGGCAAGAAGGGACTGGCAAGAAATATTCAAAGTAATGAAAA
This sequence comes from Furipterus horrens, assembly GCF_987537825.1. Taxonomy (NCBI): domain Eukaryota; kingdom Metazoa; phylum Chordata; class Mammalia; order Chiroptera; family Furipteridae; genus Furipterus; species Furipterus horrens. The sequence continues at coordinate 154,947,301 of NW_028327173.1, forward strand.
TCCAAAACCTACAACCACGAATACTCTATCCAGCGAAACTGTCATTCAGAATAGAAGGACAGAGAAAGTGTTTCCAGGACAAAATAAAACTGAAAGAGTTCATTAGATCCAAACCACTGTTATATGAGATGTTAAAGGGACTGGTTTAAAAAACAGAAGCTAGGGAGATGAAACAAAGGCAAGCTAAACAGGCAACGAGAGTGGAAAAGGAACTGTGGGTACGGGAAGCATATTGGGGGGAGGTCAACAGGGAGGGGGAGTGGGGAGAGGGAGGGAGATGATATAGGAATTGGGGATCATGGTAGGAGGGAATGGAATAGACGGAGAGAGGTTGGGAGGAACTGTATGCACAACTAATGGACATAATCTAAAAGGGGGGGACAACTGGAGGGAGGGGGGCCACCGGGTGGAGGGGAGCAGAGGGAAGGGCAATTGGCACAAATGTAATATTTTAATCAATAAAACACATTAAATCTGAAAAAAAAAAAAAGAGTGCGTGGTCTTTACCAAATACGTCTCCCAACTTTTATCATCTATTTATTTCTTTATTCAGATTTTTTTGAGTATTAAAACCCAATGAATGAAAATGTAATATCTATATATTTAAGTCAGAAATCGGATATTTGGTTCATTGAATAGTTATGTATTCATATTGTAAGTGAGAAGACAAACACAACTATCATTTCATTCTCAGTTTTCATATCATTGTTTCTCTGATGATTCAATCAAATCCCTTATCAGATTCATTCTTTGCATCAAGGTGAAAATAATCCTTAAAAGGAGAAATAGTTTTTAATCAACTCAAGATGCAGCTGGAATACATGCTACTCACCTGAGTAGCCATTTTTCTCAACAAATTCCTCTGAGCAATAAATGATGAACACACACACCCTCATGTGAAAGGGAGTGAGGGATGATGATAGTCATTCTTCTCATTTTATATTGCTAAATATTATGGTCCATTTATATGCAGTGGAGACTGACATGTAATATACTTGCTACAGGAAAATCAGGAATTGTGAGTTGCTGGAGACAAGTATTCCGACCGAGTGCTTGGTTCAGCAGGTTCTGTTCCTGTCATGAAACTAACACTCATTACAGAGCCTATTAAAACCAGAACACTTCAATAAGCCAGTAGGAGGAAAATTTTGGGAGCTAGTCAAGGAGTGAGAATATAGATCCATGTAAGGTTTAGTTAGAAAAGGAACAAAGTTTACACAAGCTCTAAAAACATTCATTCCACTTACACAGCAATGAGTGCCTTATCAATTTTGTTTTCATTCAATCATTAAATGAGATTTCAATAAGTGATGCTTTTTATAATATATATTTTTGACATCTGAAAAACAGTGTTTCACATTCCCTAACATGTTAAAATTTATATTTGTGCTTCAGTGAGGATAGGAAATCCAGTTCTAGAACCTCAAGCACTGCATGGATTTGAACTTTGGAGCCTATGCCTTAAATTCAGAACATTTTCTTGTAGTATTGATTACCTTCCCTGTGCCCATACAATTCAGATTTAAATGTCTGGGTGGAAACTCTTGCCAACTCTTCTTATGGGTGGTCAGTGTTTTCAGGCATAGAAGTTAAATGAAAAAAAAAAAAATAGTGTGCTATGGTTGACGGGACAAGTCAGCTCTAGATTACATTCATCCTCTAGAGAAGTGACCATTTGGAAACACAGACCATGGTTTTCACCCATCGACCTCTACCCAAGCAAGAAAAATTCATGGGAAGCATCATATTTATGGGAAAAATCCAGCATAATAGCTGAGATCATGGGCTTTGGATTCAGAGATCTCAGGATAGGAGTCCCAGTTCCATTGCTTACATATTGTGTGACTTTTGGGAATTTACTTAATCTCAATTCACACACTATTATAAAAGTAGTACCTATCTCATAGAGTTGCTAAAAGAGTTAAATAGGGTGATACACATACATTGCTTGGTGCAGAGCTTGAAACATACTTAATATATATATATTCAACCATTACTATTCATGGATTCTGTACCTGTGACTTTACCTACTTGCTAAAATTCATTTTTAACAACAAAATCATGACTTGTGACACTTCCTCATTCACAGACACGCACATAGCAGTGAAAAATTTGTCACCCAATGGGCATGTTTCCAACTGAGGTAGAATATTAAGTGTCACTGCGCCTTCTTATTTCAGCTCTCCTGATGTAAACAAGTGTCCTTTCTGCAGTCTATTTACTGCCACATTTTCCACAATTTTGTGTTACTTTGTTGGTGATTTTTCAATTTAAAATGGCCACTATGAGGGACCAGAGAAAGAGTGGAGAGATGATCAGTGCCCCTGTGCCCCTAACTCTTCGCTCAAGCTAGTGTCACCTGTTCAGAAGGAACGTTCCTTTTTATTTTTAGGACCCTTATCCAGGGTGTTTTTACTTTATTCTATTTGTTCTCTGTCACAACTCCAGGAACTCCATGGCAAGTCCCTGAGAATCACATGCAAGCCAGAACTGTAAATGGACTCAAGTTCCTTGTGTCCATACATGTTACTCAGCCCTCCCCACTGGATAAGTCAAATCTGAATTAAAATGGATTTTCGTTTGCTACAAAACAGAATTGCCTACATTCCAAATTTTTCTAGTTTAACATGTATTGTTAAGATCCTGGAACTAACCACTTCAGCCCCTTTATACCTTTTTCCTCTGCCTAGAATGCTTTCCTCTCTTTTCAGGAAGCTGCATTTGCCTTTTAATACAGGACTTAGCTTAAGTTATTGCTCTTAGAGAGGTCTTCCCTAGCCATCCTATCTAAAGTAAATGTTGCACACTGGGAAACAAAATTTTCATTGAGTTAGATCTGACACTTGTTTTTGACTAAATTTTGGCATCTGAATCAAAAAAATTACCCCAGCTTTTTCTCTATCGCATCAACGTTTTAAGGTACAGGGTACCCTCCCTTTGTCCCCAAAATCATACAAAATGTACATACAAAGGAAAATAATTTTAAAAATTACCTGAATAGACTGTTCATTTAGAGTTATTTTATTCATATAAAGGCTATATATTGTTACTGTAAGTCAAATTGTGTACAAGTAGTAAAGTTCTGCTACCAAACATACATATTAAGATATTTTATCTTTTCAAATGACAGGCAAGGAAATGCCAAAATGAGATACTTGAAACAGTCTCCTTCAGTTGGCAAAGCTTTAACAAATTGCTTCATGAGACCCAGTTTTATGTGCAGAGGAGGGAATATAATATTCTTTCTGTCAACAAGTGCCTCATGTAGAATGTTGGGATTACCAGATTTGAGATCAAATCTTGGAGGACAATTTGACTCCACCCAATGCTTCTCACGAGCTCTGCTGTCCCAAATACACAGAACACAGGGATACTTGGTGTATCTGCATTGCTGACCAAGAAGGAAGCACCATTTTAAGGTCAACACAGATAATGCAATTGTGCTTGTGATATTGCAACAGATCAATGATTCTCTTTATGTCTTCATACTCTTCACGAAAACAAACTGAATGGCCAATTGGGACTGCACCAAATAAATTGCCATTGTGGAGGAGAACATACTTCAAGCTCCACTTTGAGCTATCAATGAACAGTCACCATTCAGTTGAGTTATAGATTGGAATTCCCAATTCCTCCATTCGTCGGCAGCCGTCCGTCTCGAGAGAAGATGGTGTAGCTTCTTAAGAGTCTATCTGCACCGCCGAGAATGGCTGTGCAGTCCGACTCGGGAGTGACACGGTATCTGTCTCCTCCTGTGTTAAATCGACATCTTGCGATGATGCTGGAGTGTCCTCTCCAGTGAAGCTGAAGCTACAGAGCCTGGGCAGGGTGATATGGAGGGTCTGCTGTTGCCCATGCAGCAGACCCCCCCTCTCTTCGCAGCTGAAGGGTCCAAGGGAAAGACGAAGTCAATACAGCTTGGCTTCAGGTGCGCCGCAGGAGTTGCCGGTGTTGACTACAACGTCAAACCGCCTTAGGGACTCCGGCTCCGGATTTTCTGTCGGGGTTTACTCCCTTAGCCTTTCCCCTAAAGAGGTATGCCGCAAGGCAGCGCAGGTTTTTTGGAGTCAGAGTTTTCCTTCTCTGATGTGCCCTGACTGGAAGATCGAACCAGCGACACTTAGCTCGCAGGCTGACACTCAATCCACTGAGCCAAACCAGCCAGGGACAATTCCTCCATTAAACCATGTATATTATGGCAATACAGAAAGCCACTGTCACTTTGAAAGTACTGCAGAAATGCACTTTCTCTTGTTTGAAAGTGGGATGCCTTCGCTCCTTTTCCAAGCAAGTTTTTCTCATGCTGTCTTGATGCTAGGAGTTCTGAAGCATTTTTGGATAGTCCTAAATCTTGTTCCAAATCTTTCAACTCATGCTGATCAAATCCCTTATGAACTGAGTCATCTTCAATTTCAAAATCTTCATCGTTGCTGTCACTTAGTTTTTCACCATACTCCTGTTTTTCAAAAGAGGGTAGTTCAATAAAAACTTGCACTGGGATTTCAGCTGAATAGGCACTGGGTGTATAGCTGATGGTAGACTAGGATATTCTATTTTACATTTATTTTTCTTGTTGTATCTTGACGTTTTCACTATACAAAAGTAGCAACCACTTGAATGATCTCTGGGCTCTCGCCAAATCATAGGTATACGAAATGGCAATTGATCACGTGTTCCCTTCGTCCACATCCATAAATCTCGACACACCACTTGCACACCTTGTGAGGGGCCCAAGACTTATGGTGATCACCAAGTTTTACTTTAAAATATGCAAATTAGTCTTGCCTGACAAATGCGTTGTTTGTCCTTTGACTAGCAATGGTGAAACTGTCACAGATATAACAAAACAAATCAGGGTTGTTTAGGCACTTATGACAAGAAATAGCAGAAGCAGACATGAGCTGAAGGAAAGGAAATAAGTACATATGTAAATCTAAAAATAAATTCTGCTAACTCTTTCTACACAGACAAGAACTCAGACTACATTTCAGAATATGATTCACTATATAGAGCGGCACACAACCTCTCACCACACTGTCTCATGTGTAACTAAATAGCATAGACAAGTATGAACCTGTTGCTTGTCTCCAAGATAGTCCTCCACCGTTCCCCACTTGAGGGAGGTTTGCTCTCAGCCAAGAGAAGAGCACTAGTGCTTCCGTCAATCCAGGCTCGATCTAGCCTAGAGTGGTCGCATTAAGATAAGCTGTAGAGAAAAACTTGATGTGATAGAAGAAAACTAACTGCAGTTTTGAAATCAGCATGCTTATTTCAGTCTAAAAGAGCTGAAAAATGAAATTAAACAGAAATTATGTTAAAAGTTGTTTCCCTGTGTATTCTTATCATGGCAACCTGCAGTTTTCATCACATTTATCCCTGTCTGTAATTGTTTATTTCTGTTTTTTTGTTTATTTGTTTTTTATCTGACACTTACCTGGTGGCTTCTACACCAGCACCCAAGTTCCATAAGAGCAGAAACTTATCCTCTGCTGTTCATTGTTTATTCCACATTGCCTTGTACAGAAACCCAGTGAATGAATGAATGAATGAATCCTATTATATTTTGTTGGTTTGAATCTTCACACATATCATTTTCAAACATAAACAAAATAGTTTATTACCTGAGATGAATTTTATTCCATTTTCTAATTACCATTTTTGACATCATCTGACAAAGACAGGTTGGATCACACTTACCTGGAGAGAGGGAACAATGGATTTTACCAACCTGTGCATTGTGTTCAAGTGTCCATAATATTAAATGCATCATCACAGAGCCTAACCTGATTTCCCAAATTTGTACCGTGCATAAAATTTCAAGTAAACTGCCATTTGTTGGTAGGCCAAGTGCTAAATGTGTTTCTGCATTGCAGAATCTTAATTCTAGACAAATGTAGCTTTAATCTAGGTTCTAAGATAATAATCTGATGTGTGACACCATATAAAAGAACACTGTTCCAAGAGGCAGAAAACATGCATCATAATCTTTGTTCTGCTACTAATTTGCTGCATGACTTTGGACAATGTTTTAACCCCTGTGGGCCTCACTAACCTTATCTCTAAAAAAATATAGGTTTGGACCTGTAGACACTATAGTCCCTTCCAGTTCTCTATGGCCATAAAAGCCATTCATCTCCTTTTATCTCACAAAGGAAGAGAGAATGAAGCCCCTCACCCCAAAAAAGTTAAGGCCCACCATGTTAAGTCTATGACTGGAGAACTATAGCAGACTTCTGCCAGGGTCTGTCATGTGTGGCAAGATGCTGCATGATGAAGACACCTTAATGCATGTACCCAGTGAGATCATAAAGAGAAAGACCAAGTTTTAAAATCTATATAGCAAGTGCCATTTACGAAGCCAAATTATAATAAGGATTGCTTGATGTGCATAGAATAACAGCAATGGAGCAGGAGAATAAAAGGAGAAAGAGTTGAATGGTAAAGTGCATTTGCTAAAGGAATTTGAGACACCCTTCCCCAGCATGACTAGTAATGTTGTTAATCATAATTCTAAGAGTCTGATTATCAAAATTGCTCTCTTTGGATAGTGCTTTCTTGGTCACTGCTAGAGTTTACTTCTGTAACCCCTCCACACCACCCTCTGCCACTTTATTGGTGTATGATTGACAAATAGAAATTGTATATGTTCAGGTTGTATAACATGATGTTTTGATATATATTGTAAAAATAATTACCAAATTTAAGGTAATCAGCATAGTTACCCTTCTATTTTTGTTCTGAGAACACTTGATATCTACTCTCTTAGCAAAGCTCATGAATACAATATATAACGTTACCTATAGTCACCATATATATTAGGTCTCCAGAGCTTATTCCTTTTATAACTGAATCTTTGTACATTTTGATCAACATCTCACTATTTTTCTCCATCTTCTTTTTTTTAAATATATTTTATCAATTATGTTGTTACAGTAGTCCCAATTTACTTTCTCTTTGCTTCCCTCTTCCCAGTACCCCACTTCCCTCCAGCAGTCCCACCCCCACCTTAGTTCATGGGTCATGCATATAGGTTCTTTGGTTTCACCCCTTCCTATATTATTCTTATTTTTCCCCTGTCTATTTTGTGCCAACCAATTATGCTTCTTAATCCCTGCACCATTTCCCCATTTCTGCCCCTTCCTCCTCTCAACTGATAACCCTCCAAATGATCCCCCCGTCTATGATTCTGTCCCTGTTCTGGTTGTTTTTTTAGTTTATTTTTGTTTTTATTTTTTATAGTTAGTTGTTGATTGTTGTGAGTTTGTTGTCATTTTAATGTTCATAGTGTTGATCTTATTCTTCTTAAATAAGTCCCTCTAACATTTCATATAACAATGGCATGGTGAAGATGAACTTCTTTAACTTTACCTTGTCTGGGAAGCACTTTATCTGCCCTTCCATTCTAAATGATAGCTTTGCTGGATAGAGTAGTCTTGGTTGTAGGTCCTTGCTTTTCACGACATTGAATAATTGTTGCCAGTTCCTTCTTGCCTGCAAAGTTTCTTTTGGGAAATCAGCTGATAGTCTTATAGGCAACCTTTTGTAAGTAACTCTCTGCTTTTCTCTTGCTGCTTTCAAGATTATCTCTTTATCTTTCATCTTTGGCATTTTAATTATGATGTGTCTTGGTGTGGACTTCTTTGGATCTAGCTTTTTTGGGACTCTCTGTACTTCCTGGACTTGTATGTCTATTTCTTTCACCAAATTTGGGGAGTTTTCCTTCATTATTTTCTCACATAAGCTTTCGATTTCTTCCTCTACTCTTCTCCTTCTGGCACCCCTGTAATTCAGATGTTGGCACATTTATAGCTGTCTCCGAGGTTTCTAAGCCTCTCCTCATTTTTTTTTTCAATTCTTGCTTTCTCATTTTGTACTGGTTGACTGGTTTTTTCCTTTCTTATATTTCATATCACTGATTTGAACCCCAACTTCCTTCTCTTCACCATTGGTTTTGTGTGGATTTTCCTTTGTTTCATTTAGCATAACCTCCACTTCTTCCCTTTTGTGTTTGCCATACTTAAGCATATCTGTCAAGTCTGTGAGCATCTTTATCACCAGTGTTTTGAACTCTACATCTGTTTGGTTGGCTATCTGCTCATTGCTTAGTTCTCCCACTGGAACCTTGATATGTTCCCTCTTTTGGGCCATAGTTCTCTGTCTCCTCATCTTGACAGGCTCCTGTGTTTGTTTGCCTCTGTGACTTAGATAGAGCTGTCACTCCTGTTATGTTGTAAGAGGTGGAGCTTTAGATATTCTTCAGTACAGGGCCACCCGTTTTACCAAGTTTTGACGTTGTGTGGGGGGGAGGGATCTGAGAGGGTACAATGCCCCTTGCTCAGCACTTGTCCGTTTTCCAGGCACTTCTCCAAATCCATATGGGACTGGCACCTCTCTAGCTGTTGCCCTGGCCATTGATCCCAAAGTGGGTGGGTCTGCAGGACTGTGGGGGCCCTTTAAACAAGGGGACTCTGCTCAGAGACCTGCAGTTTCTCCCTCCGCCCCAACCCTCACTGGTTTGCACAGTCAGAAGCAATGAGGCTGGCTTTTTTTTCCCTGGCGCTGGGACTGTGAGCTGTGAGGTCTGGTCTGGTGCTGGGAGCGCTCCCCAGGTGTCGCTCTTGACTTTTTAAAAAATTTGACTGCACTTTTTGTCAGCCTGCTGCTGCTGCCACTGCTGCCATTGCTGCTGCTGCTACCACCACCACACCACGTCCTTTCCACCCTGGCTCCACCCCTTCTACCTGTTTGGATGAGTATTTCTTCTTTATATCTTTGTTTGTTGGACTTCCATGCAGTTTGATTTTCTGAAACTTCTGACTGTCTCTAGTTTTTAGGTAGTTGTATTCCTTCTTAGTTGTGGAAGGAGATGCAGCATGTCTGTCTAGGCCTCCATCTTGGCTGGAATTCTTTTCCCCACATTCTCACACCTAGTAACCACCATACTACTCTCTGTTAACTATGAGTTTGACTTGTTAAAAAATCTTTTTACATCCCACATATAAGTGAGATCATGCAGTATTGTCTTTGTCTGTCTGGCTTATTTCAATGAGCATAATATCCTCTATCTTCATTCACTGTGACAAATGACAGAATTTTCTTTCCCCATTGAGTCTTCTTGGCTTCCTTGTCATATAGTAGTTGACCATATATGTGTGGATTTATTCCTGGGATCTTAGTTCTGTGTCTTTGATCTATGTGTCTGTTTAATGCCAGTACCATACTGTTTTAATTACCATAGCTTTGTAGTATAATTTGAAATCAGAAAGTGTGATGTCTATAACTTTGTTCTTGGTGCTCAAGATTGCTTCAGTTATTCAGAGTTTTTTGTGGTTCCATACAAATTTAGTATTGTTTCTTTGACTTTTTTCTCTCCTTTATGGCTGACCCTCTGATATTTTTTCTATAGTGTTATTAAATAAATTTGTTTTAATCAGGCTCCTAAAAAAACAGAAACTGCTGAAAGTATTTACAATAAGAATTAGATATTCAAGTGATATTGTACCTAAAAAGCAAAACGAGGAGTAACAGTGAAGCAACCCAAAAATTAGCAGCAGGAAACCACTCTCACCAAAAGGCTAAGACTGTGCTATCCAATATATTAGCCAGCCACATCTGGCACTGAGCACTAGAAATGCAGCTAATCTGAACTAAGAAGTATTCCTAGTGTAAAACACATGTCAGGTTTGAAGGGTTAATGTGGAAAAAGAATGAAAAATAGCTCATTTGTAGTATTTCTATTGAATATACAGAGAAATGTGTTAAATATATTGGTTTAAATAAAATACAATATTTAAATTCATTCTACCTTTGTATTTTGACTTTTTTAATGTGGCTTAGAAAATTAAGTGTTACATACATGGTTTACATTATATTTATGTTTGGCAGTGCTGGGCTGGAGAAATAGATGGAGGTGGTGTTACTAACGCTCAGGATTCCTGAGCTTGATTTGGTTCCAGATTCCCTCACTGCCTAGTCTGTGATCTGGATGCTTATAGGTTCCTTGGTCTTTGATCAAATGAGTTGTCCTCTCTGTTTTGTTCTTGATATTTCCTGACAATGAATATTAGAACTCATTATCCTATTGTCCTAATTCCTAGTGGCCTGTCTGGGATTTTCACTCAATTCTTTATTCAGTCTCACTTACAGTGTGCATTCAATCATTGGTTCAAACAACTAGTTACTTCCCAGAGTATCTACTACTCTTGCAGTCTTGCAAACCATAAACCTTCTTTCTCCTTTTGTGTACCCTGCTTCCTGAACCCCCACACATGAGACCAGTGTTGAAAAAGCTGCTCTCGTGACTCATGACATGAAAAGATATGTAAAATGAAATGTGCAGACCCTAATGGTGACTTTTTCTGGCCAAAAGTTCATTGTCACAAAGTGTTTACCTTGGGAGTTTTATTCTTTAGGCCTGGTGATCATCAAATTCATAGAAAAAATATGTGTTTTATCATCAATAAGCATTTTCTGGGTAACTATGATGTGTTAGGCACTTTTCTAAACAACAGAATACAAAAATGAAAATGTTAAAGCCATTTGGAGGGCAGATATAAGAAAAGATAAATAATCTAAGGGGTCATGACAACAAGTGGTATAAATAATTAATGTCCTGGGAGTTTAGGAAATATTTCAGAGAGGAAGGGAACCTGATTTGGGCTTTGAAAGAAGGTAAAATTAGATAAATAAAGTAGAAGGGAAAATTGTATACATAGCAGCAATATACACAAGCAGGAATAAATTTACTCCATACTGAAGTGGAATATATTACGTTGAGGAAGCTCAAGTCTTTGAAGAACAGACTTTATCTAAGTGAGACCGCAGAGCACTTTCAATCTGAGTAAAGGGCCCTATAGAGGTCTTTATTAAGTTTAAAAACATGGCTAGAAAGGAAAGTTTATGAGGAGGTGGAAAGGGGCTCTTCTGTGGTTAGTACTCTCCATGCTACAGCATGACCTGCTCCCACTTTGGATCATAAGCTTCCTGGGAGACAATGCCTGTCCTGTTCACTGTTTAGTCCCAAGGCATTGGCTCACAGTAGATGTTTGGGGAATCTGAGTTGAATGGTTGAATGACAAGAAAGGGTGTGATAGTGCATGAGTCCCTGGGCTGATGAGACCCAACACAACATTGATTCAACACTGATGTATTCCAGAATAGAGTTTAAGGAATTAGAAATAAAGTTAAACAGCACACTCCAATTATTAGGAGAAATCCCTTCAAGTACTTTGGTCAATGTGTCCACAGTTATGGGGGATTCAGGAATCCCAGTAGGGAATTTGGTCAACTTGGCATGTTATTAGGAGATGATAAAATTTATAATATAATTGTCACCATCTGTGCCATTGTAATAGTTTTCTTTATGGAGATACCTATTTAAGGCTGACTTTATTAGGCTCATCTGGATTTGATTAAAATGTATATTAGATTCATCCCAGAGCTAATATTCCAGAGACCAGATCTTGCAGGCCAAGCCTAGTTCATTAAATACTGAGATATCGAAATAGATAAATTATCACTGTAGAACTCAGAGGACCATAAGGATCACTGAAAGTCTCAGGGGAACAACATTGCATGAGGGAGAGTTTTGGGGAGGTCCCACTCTATTTATTTAGACACTGGGGAGTGTTGTTATATGTCAAATGTGGGCTTTATGTTAATCCAACACTACCATATGGAGGCCATATGGCTATTTGGAGTGGGCGTTGTCTCTAGAATAGCCAGAGTGAGATTCAAAGCCAGGATTCAGTACATATTACTCCATAAGCTTAAACAAGTGATGAGGATAATCATAGTGCTCACAACATAGAAGAGTTGTAAGAATTCAATAAAATAATGCAAGTAAAGCCTTTAGTGCCTATCACAGAGAAATCACTAAGTAAATGTTAGTTCTCTCTATAAGAACAATGGAAGTGCTCCTAATATCAAGAAATCTTTAGTTTCCAAAGAGGAACCCCTGCGCGCGTGTGCGCACGCACACACACAGCTAGGAATTCATCCAAACCAATTACATATATGCCCTAATTCCTATGCCTTGCCCCAAAGCATAATTCATTCAACCCTTTACCCACTTTGGTCTTGGATTTGCCTGTGAATCATTTTTATGTACACCCTTTCCCCAAACAAATACTTCTCTTTCTGCCTCCAGCACAGTCCCTGTCCTGGTTTTGCTTAAGTGACTGATACCAGGCTGCTTTCTGAAAGCAGTTTTTGATGAGGGAAGGGGATGAAAAGTGAAAAAACTAGAGCATGAGATTGCTGCCTCTTGGTTGGGGATAGGAGGGCAGAGTTAGAGAGAGAGTTCCCACTGGGGAAGATACACAGAACACACTCTCCCCACTTTATGATCCTGTCTGGGGAGGTGACAGTTAATACTGGCCCTGGTGACAGTAGGCCTTAGTCAAGGAGCCGCTTAATCAGAAAATCTCTTTACCCTTAAAAATACCCTCCATTTCTCCACTTTTGGAAATGGAAAAGAAATTTTTTTCTGTAGCTTCTCAAATCCCTGAAATTAGTTTGGGTGTTGCGTGGGTCTCTGCCAGAGTGTTGCTTTTATAAGCCTAGAACCAAGCATTCATCTTTAGGAAAGCTAGGAGTTTGGAGGTAAGCCATGGTGGGCCCAGAGACAGCTTCCAGACTGGTTATATCTTATGGCATTTACAACTTACCATTCCCTTTGAAACCATTGCCTCAGGAAACAGAGATAAGAAGAGTGTGGCCTTGTGAGGAGCCATCCTAATCAGGGAATTTCCCTATGAATACTTGCTTCATTGAGGGAAATACTGCAACGTGAGCATTGGTATAATTCAACATGGAGAAACTGGAAGAAACTGATGTTATACATGATTGAAGTTTCCACCTCTGGCATTTTATATGCAAATAATATAAGCCTGCAAATCTTTCATCACCTTTCCATTAACTCCTTTCAAAGTCATTAAGGCAATTTGGGGGTCATGAGAGTTGATTGCATAACAGCACCAGCCTCTGCCTGCAGAGAAAGTTCTTTTCTGCAAACCACAATCTTCTTCCCAGTGCCTTTGCCCAATCTTCCTAATGGTCCAAGAGAGATCTTCTATGTCCAGTAGCATAGCTCAGGGATTCCCTTCTGACACAAGATATAATACATCTGGTAGCTTTTAAGTGCCTTAGAGAAAAATTAACCATAATTAGTGAGATAGAAAGTGAGGTGTTGCTATTTTATATTAGTGTGGTCAGGGGAGTTCTCTTCAATAAGGTGAAAATAAAATAAGAAATACAACTTGTATATATCAGAGGAAGATTATTCTAAGAAGAAGGAATAGCCAGTGTAAAGACACTGAGGCAGCAGAGTGCTAGGTGTGTATTCAAGGAAAAGCAAGAAAGTCAATGCGGCTGGAACACAACAAATGAGAGGACTGGCAGAAGAGAGATCACTAGCCACTGAGGAGCCAGATCACTTAAGGTTTTATAAGCTTTTACTCTGGGAAAGATAGAAAACCATGCAGAAGGGCATGGTTGTATTGAAAAGAGACTAAATTGAAACAAGAAAGGAGGAAGGAAAGCCAGTTAGGAAATTATTGCAATAATCCAGGTGAGCGATGATAATAGCTTAACCAGGGTTATAGTAATAGATGTGAGTGAGACAATTGCAACAGGAAGACATGCTGAGAATTAGTAGTATTATGTATGTATTTTTGAGGTGGAGCCAATGGAATTTCCTGAAGGACTGGAGAAAAGAGAGGAATCAAAGAAAAGGGCAAGTTTTTTGGCCCAAGGAACTGGATAGATGAATTGTTATTGATAGAGTTGAGGCTGATTGCAGGAAAATTAGAGCCAAGGGAAAAATTAGGAGTTTAGTTTTGGATATGCTAACTTTTATTTTCTGTTCATCATTTTTTACAAATATTCAAATAGACAGAAAGGACTTCAGGCGAGAAGTTCTTTGTGGCATATTAATAGTACTTAAAACCATGAGACCACATGAAATTTTAGATATAAAATTGTTGATACATAAAGTCCAAAGATTGAGCCCTGGGACAGGACAATGTTTAGAAATCATGTAGATGTGGAGGAGTCAACAAAGATGACTGAGAAGGAGCAGCCTGTGAGTGATGTAAGGGGAGAACTAAGAGACAGTGATGTGCAAAAGCCAAGTTAAAAAAATATTCAAAAAGGAAGTAGTCAACTTTATTAAGCAGTGCTGTTAGGTCAAGAAAGATGAGGACTGAAAAATGACCAAAGTGAAAAGTTGGAAAATGAAAGTTGACCTACAGTTGAACATTTAATGTATATTTTTTTCTTAAAGAAACAATTTAAAGTCCTAACAGAAACATGTGATACACAAACATTTATTAAAATCCACTATAAATTTGATGACCAAAAATTTATACAAGTAATATAATAGTGGAGCAATGTACAATACTTGAAAGTAGGATTTTGTTCTCCAAAAGTCAAGCGCTATTTACAATAGATAGAGAAAAAACCCTCAGCAAAGATATTAGCTCACTCCATTTGGGTGCCTTTCTACACCACTGAGAAACATTGACTCATTCATTCATTTATTCCTTCATCTTATAAGACATTGATCTTCACAGCTTTCTGTGTATTTTTTTATCCCTCTATTTGCATATCTACCCATCTTCTAACTATCTATCTACAAAAGAAATGCTACTTTAATAGAAGATAACCTTAACATAGAGTTTTTGCCAACAAGATCAGAACAGCCCAAAGCTTTCTATTTTTGAATATCTGTAGAGTCTATAGAGAATTATACCATTATTTGCTGCATGAACAAGAACCACTTTGAGAAACCAAGCTTAAAATAATCATTAGTAGTTTATGTCACTTAGTGTACAGAGATTTGGATTCTTTATGGGGAAGGTCAAGAGTGAGGTGTTACAGAATGCAGTAGTAATTGTAACACTTCTCAATATGACAAGAAATTATAGTGAGGATAATGAGGATATGACCTGTGAAGTCTGAAGTGCCTAGAAGATGTTCAGGAGAAAGTGTCAGGTAGGAAAGGATATATTATATAAGGGTTGTAAAACAAGAGAGAAATTTGTTCTGGATAAACAAAGAGTTTGAGCCATCATAAGATGGGAAAACTTTGGTGTAGATGAGGTCATAGAGAGAGAGTGCAGAGAATGAAAGGAGAAGAGCTGAATAATTACTCTCTTAAATTGCTTAGGAGGCCTCCCCCTCTTTCATAACTATGCTTAATCAACATTACAATGTTGTTTTTTCTCATAACGTGCCATTTCTCATTACATAAGTGTAAAACTCGACTGTGAGAGACATTAGTAAAAGCAATCCTTCATCAGTCTTCACATCTCATCAAAGGAATACACTGAGAAGTCTTTTCTATTTCCCAATAGCTTCTGACCCCCGCTCAACTGTTTTTGGATTTCAGTTATTCCACTACCCTATTAAAGCCTTGCGTATTTTCTTGTGATGTTTCTGGATAGGGATATTCAGAACAGAGTAATCCTTCTATAATAACAGCAGAATATAAGGTCTTCAGAGAAGGAATGTGTCTATATAGTATTTCATTTGTTAGTTCATTTCTTCTCAATTATAATGTGCTTTATTTCCATTTGTAAGCACTGTAACAGCAGACTTGAAATGGCTCTGAAAAAGACACGGCTATTTCTCATTGATGGGGTTTATTACTTTCTTCTTGATTCAAACAATAGTGACAATATTTGGACTTTTATGGTAAAGTTGTTTCTTTTAAAAGTCAGATTTGATTCTACAGATGTTCTAAACTCAATACACTAACTACATTCTACACTAGCACCTAATTCAAGTTCCTATTTAGAGAACCATCTTTTCCAGCTTTCATTACCTCTCTTATGATCAGGTGCCTGTGTGGGGGGGGGGGGGGTGAGTGTGTGTGTGTGTATGGAGGGTCTACGTCTATCTAGCACAGCATCTTGCAAACTGGAAAGATGAATTTGAATAATGAAACTGACCGACTTGGAAAAAATATTCAAAATCTATGTCTTAGTGCTGAATTGCTAGGAAACTGAAAATGTATATCTTAATTCATTGGGGAGTTTAATGTGAATCTAAATATGTGAGTTGAAAGAATTGTAGATGCACCTCTCCACTTAATTTCCTTTTAGCACTTCAATTCAAGATGTCTTTCCATTTTTTTCCTCAAGAAACTTACTTAAACTTTTTGTTATAATTGACGCAGGGATTGTTTTTTGGTCAAGATGGAAATCATAAATAACATTCACAATACAAATAATATACATGGAAGTATATTAAGAAAATCTGTACACTTTTATTTGTATGATTCTCAACAATTAAAAACCCACATTACCAAACTGAGCACTGGCCGTTGGTTTGGCATCAAGTCATTCAGGCAAAACAAAAGTCGACGAAATGATGGGAGTTGGATAGGAGAAGAAAAGAAGCGATAAATGACCTTGCCCAGTTGCCTTAAGTTGCCTTTTGATGTGCAATGCCCAAACAAGCCATTTCAACTCCTTTTAATATTAAGAAGTATGTCACACAATCGTTCTCACACTATCCCTTGGCAAAGAAAATTATAAGGCATGAGGCAAGAGTCAGGGAGGGGTAAGGGTGGGGAGACACCCAGACACAATCTGGCAAAGTACAATACAGATAATCAAGAGGCATGTAGTTACCAAACTCATTTCAAGAGTCCATCAGTTGTTCTTAACTAAAGCAACCGTCCATTCCCTAAGAATATTTGTGAATGAAGGGCCCAAGTGTCAAATTCTCTTTAAAAGATCTAGTAACCAAACTAATTTACTTTAAATACATAGAACTTCTGCATTTTGAATGCTCTCCTGTCTGACCAAAGCTCAGAGATAACAGGAATGTGCCACAGGTGGAGAGCAGGCCAATTCTTGGTGTTCCTGTAACCTAGAAATTAACTGCATGCTCTTCTGCCCCACCAGGGTGTGGGTTGGAGGGAAGAACGTGGAGCCTGGAGTCAGGCAGTTTGGATTGGATCACAGCTCTGTTGCTTCTTAGCCAGGTTCTTTGAGCCAGGCCCTTGGAACCTCAGTTCTTCTCTCTGTAATATAGGAATAAAAATACTGACCAGATTTCTGAGGGTAAAATAAATGAAGTAGCTCCTGCTTGAAAGGTCCCCCTACCCCACATTGACTCAAATGCACTGCTTGTGACTGTGAGATGAGGCAATGGTGAGGCCCAGAAAGGGAAATGCCTAATGTGGTAGAGCAGGAAACGTATGGCATTTTCAAATTAGCACCTTGGTCTTCATTCACTTTTGCTAACAAGCTTACCAGTCACTATACAAAGAATTCATAGGCTAGAGCACAGTATAGAAGTAGAGTATGCTGGCCTGCGGTGGGAGAGAGAGGTCTCACTGAAGCACTTGGGTAAGTAAAAGTGAGAACCCTTAGGATTAGAAGAGGGTGGTCAAACAGAGTGGGGGTGGGGCAGGGAAGTGACTGCACAGAAATGACACTTGGACCTGCAGTCATCCTTGATTCGCCTCTCTCACACAACTACGGCCTGACTGTTAGCAAATTCTACTTCCAAAGTTTATCCATGATCCAATCAATTCTCACTACCTCCCACACACCCTAATCCAATCCACGTTATTCTCGTGGCCTAATTGTTACAATAGCTTTCTACTGTGCTCTGTCTACCCTTCCCTCCTGCTGTCTGTTGTCTGACTGCACCTTTTAAAACTTAATGTCAGACCACATCACTCCTTGCTCAGAACTATTTAATGACTTCCCACTTCACCCACAAAGCAATAGTAACAATCCCAAATCCTTTACCATGGTCTGCTTTCCTGGCCCCATGTAATCTAGCTTCTGCTGGCCCTCTCTCTCCTCCCTCACCCTCCATGCCCAGCTGCACTGACTTTACTGTAACTTGATAGTTTTCCAGCCTCAGGACATTTGCACATTTTCATCCCTTTCTGTGGAACACTCTACCTCCAGAAATCTACACTTCCTAACTTTATTCAGATTTGGACTCAAATATCATTTTCTCATCCCAGGGTGAGAACAGCTCTGAATCTGTCACAGGCAGTGCCACCTACCCCATCATCCTCTCCCTCCTGCTGCTGCTGGTCCTGACCTTGACCACACTGCTCCATGACAGCATGTCAGTGGATATGCACAGACACGTGCCATCAACTCACAGCGGCATGAGCTGTCACACACGGGAAGCTGAAGCCCTTCCTTGGAGCTGCCCTAATCTGCTCTCTAAGGGCCTAGTACTGGGCTTTGTGGACTTCAGATGTCCCTGCTCTGAGACCCTCCAGTGAAGCGGAGGCCAGGTTCACGGCCGGTTGTGAGAAGTTCTGGGTAGCGTATAAGTGCCCAGGAACACACGTCCTTGTCATTGTTTTATTTCACCCTCACAGAAACTATTTACTTGGAAACCTCCCTAATACAACACCTTAAAAACATTGATCTTAATACACTTCTAAGCAATTTCAAAAAAAATTAAAATAAAATTTTCCCCATAGAGAATAGCAAAATGGTCTCCTCTCGATATTTATGGTCTCAGCTGCAGAGAAATCCCAGGGGTAGTTGAGTCTCCATGATGACTGGTTGCTACAGGGTCAGGCAGAATATCTATGAATGGAGTGAGTACTGTGCTGGGCCACCCAACTCTTACTGCAGGACAGACACACTCCTCTGCAGGACAGACACACTCCTTCTCCCAGAGCTTGGAGTGTTACCCACTCAGTGCTCACAGCTGAGTTCCTCTCTGGGCTGTCACACCCAAAGTTACATTCTCAACCTAGAGATAGCCCATATCTGGTAGCTGGAGGTAAAAGATGTGGTGTCTGTACCTCACTTTGAGCCAACTCTGAAAGGCCTTCCAGCTTCAGAGCTCCCTGTGGAATTGGCTGTGGCCTTTCGTATGACCGATTCCCCAGATTTCATTATCCTCGCACCCTCACATGAGTTGTTCCCAGGTGTGCCTCCCAGTTACCTTCCTGCATTCAAGTCCCCATCTGGAACCTCTTTCCCAGGGTATCCAACCTAAGACACTGAAGCAATTCCATCCAATCATCACAGTGGCCAAAAGAACCAACCAGAGCTGTCTGAGGTCAGGTTACTGCCACTGTGACCAGTTCAGGAACTTGGGAAAAAGCACTGACTCTTACAGTTGATGAGTAATGAGTGGCAGAGCCCGGGCTCAACCCACACCTCCCACTCCAGCTAAGTTTTTCAAAAGTGAGCTGGACCCACAGGAAAGGCATGCCACTCTTTAATGTTCCCCACACGACAGTCAGACTGGCCTTTCTTTCCCTCAAACAGGCAGAGCCCTCTCCTGAATTGGGGCCTTTGATTTTGCTGTCACCTCTTTCTTAGGCAAGTTTTCCAGTAGTCTTGGCTTGACTGGCTTCTTTGCAGCAAGATTTCAGCTTAGCACTGCATCCTCAGGGGAGCCTTTCTGGAAAGGCTCTACCAAAGGTATTTCTCCTCCTCATTGATTCCCATTTGTACCATCTCCCTGCTTATTTCTTTCAGTGGATTTATTTTATGCTAAATTACCTTGTTCGTTTATGTCTCCTATCCACACTATTTTTTATTTCCCTTCTCCTCTTATAGAATGTTAAGTTCCATGAAGGTAGAAACAGTGTTTCTGTAGTTTACTTCTGGGTCAACAGTGGCTGGAACAACACCAGACACATGGTAGATGCTCAATAAATACACTGCATGAAAAGAAGAACATCCTTTTTATTTATTGTTTTTTCTCTATACACACTACTGAAAGCTACGTGGGACAACTTACAGATACACAAGTACAAAAGCCCTTATACAAAAAAATTGACCAGGCTCAAGAGAGGTTTGTTTCTATTGTCTGTGCTATTACATTATGCTGACTTTGCGGGGTGGCGAGGTGTTTGCAATATATGAACAGATAAACCATGAAGTCAACTATTGGAGATAGAGATATGGGTGGGTGGGAATCTTTATTTGATTCTCCGTGAAGTTGAAGTGCAGTACCTCTAACGCGGCAAACTGACTTTCCTGAAATGGTTCATGTTATGAGAATGACACTTACATTATTCAATCTTTCCAGCTGGGATGTAGAGCAGAACAGTCTTTGGATCCCCACAGAAAGTCCTGGCTGACTTGCTGCAAGCCTCGTGGAGGGATGGCTCAAAGCAAGACAGCTGTTCATGCTGCGCACCTCGAAGGCCCTGCAAGAGTGGTGGGCTCGCACCCTTCAGGGTCTCCTCTTCCCACCAGCCCTACCTCACCTGTAGGGCCCCTATAAAAGTGGCAAGGTGTTTAAGCCTGTATGCATCCTCCCAGTCTAGATTCCTTCTAGCTTCTGCCAGAAAGCCATAGCATCGTCAGAAGCCATCTGATTCAGAAGGGACCTTGGAGCTAAGCTCCTGCACTGGTTTTTGTACTGGGTTCTCTGCTTTAACCAGAACAGCTCTGCTTCTTATCTGTTTTCTACATTTCACTTAAGAAAGGCAGTATAGTTCTAAAGAAATGAGAAACTATCAAATATCCAAGCCCTTCATGTTAGAGTCAAAGAAGCCAAAATCCAAAGAAGTGCTGTTAGGGACTATCGTTCAAAGACATTGCATGGCAAAATCAAACTATGACTTTGGTGTTGTGTCTTCAAACTCATCATCATTCTCCAACCTATACATTACTGCCTGTGCCAATCATTCGATATGACCTTCTTTGCTACTTTACTTTGCCCATATGTTAAAA
Source organism: Furipterus horrens (assembly GCF_987537825.1). Taxonomy (NCBI): domain Eukaryota; kingdom Metazoa; phylum Chordata; class Mammalia; order Chiroptera; family Furipteridae; genus Furipterus; species Furipterus horrens. The sequence continues at coordinate 154,967,988 of NW_028327173.1, forward strand.
TTGTTTTCCCCACCAGTTTTTACAGGCTTCAAGGGCAGAATGGAGCACAACATTATGGTGCATTTCGTGTCTCCCAGACCCACAGAGCCCAGACCAGAGATATATATCCACTAGGTATTTAGGAAGCCTTTATCCTTGAATGATTGCTTCTATATGCTCAGTTCCACCCTCTTCACAGTGCTTCTCTCCTGGAGTGCCAGAAAAATGCAGAACTTCGGATAAAGTGGAAGAATGACCTCTAGCTCAGTCCTATACTCCTCTGCCCCCTGGTAGGCTATATCCCTTCAGAGTACATCATCTGTTTTATCAAAGCAGCGCTGCTGAAAGCTATTCTGCCTGTCCAGGGCTTGGGATGGATAAAGATGAGATTACTCCAAAACCAGCTCTACTTGGTCTACAGAGTCTGATTTTTGGTTCTTGTCACCCTCCTCCCCTTTTTTTTATTGGGAAGGGGGGAAGTTGATGATGAAATTATAGGGGAAAAGGCATGTAGTAGTTAGCTATTGCTGTGTAACAAATAAATTCAAATTCAGCAGCTTAAAACATCATACATTTAGTTTTTCACAAGTTTCCATGGATCAGGAATCCAGGCCTTAACTGGCTACTCTGCTTAGGGTCTCACAAGATTGCATTCAAGAAGCTAGATTATCATCTGAGACTCAGGGGTCCTCTTGCAAGTTCATGTGGAATTTGGAAAAAACTTATTTTCTTACATTCTGTACAACTTCTGACATGTGCTTCTTTTGGGCATACAGGAGAAAGAGAACATCTGCGATCTGGAATGTCAGAGCTCAGGGAATAAACAAGCCCTCATTTTAAAGATTCCAATTAGGGCAGGACCATCTAGAATTATCTCCTTTGATTAACTCAAACTGATTAGGAACCTTAGTTTCATCTGCAAAATCCCTTCTATAACATGGCATAATGATAAGAGGGATATTCCATTGTGGTTGCCATATCCTATGAGTTAGAAGCAAGTTGCTGGTCCTGCCCACCCTCCGAGGAGAAGATTTCACAAAGGCACAGATATCAGGAGGTCATCTTAGAATGTTGCTACCACAAGGGGATTGTTAGGAAAAGAATAAAGCTAACTAAGGTTAATTAAGAATGAGGAAATGGAGGCTCAAAAGGGTAAGAAACTTATCCATGGTTACCTTATGGTGGAACCAGGTTACTAATTGGTGTCTGAAGTTAAGGCTTATTGACTTAACCTCTAATGTTTAGTGTCGTCGGCGGCGGCGGCGGCAGCCGTCTGTCTCGAGAGACGATGGTGTAGCTTCTTAAGAGTCTATCTGCACCGCCGAGAATGGCTGTGCAGTCCGACTCGGGAGTGGCACGGTATCTGTCTCCTCCCGTGTTGAATCGACATCTTGGGATGACGCTGGAGTGTCCTCTCCAGTGAAGCTGAAGCTACAGAGCCTGGGCAGGGTTATATGGAGGGTCTGCTGTTGCCCATGCAGCAGACCCCCCCTCTCTTCGCAGCTGAAGGGTCCAAGGGAAAGACGGAGTCAATACAGCTTGGCTTCAGGTGCGCCGCAGGAGTTGCCGGTGTTGACTACAACGTCAAACCGCCTTAGGGACTCCGGCTCCGGATTTTCTGTTGGGGTTTACTCCCTTAGCCTTTCCCCTGAAGAGGTATGCCGCAAGGCAGCGGAGGTTTTTTGGAGTCAGAGTTTTCCTTCTCTGATGTGCCCTGACTGGAAGATCGAACCAGCGACACTTAGCTCGCAGGCCGACGCTCAATCCACTGAGCTAAACCAGCCAAGGGCCATTCAGTCAAGTAAACAAAGGTAAATGAAGGAATAAACAAAAGCTACACTAACCTCCTCCCAGAAGCAATCTGGAATTACAATTTAATTGTGTGTTGTATTAAATGTGATTGAGGGTGCGGAAGTAATTCCAGCAAGGCAAATGAGTTGGTTGGAGGGCTGCCGCACACTCTGGCAGGTCAGCAGTGAGTGGCGTAAAGACCTCTCCTTTTATTGAGTTTTACAAGTATAGAAATCAATAGGGAGGGTAAGGAATGAGCTGACAGGCACATTCAAATATTGATTACAATATACAATTACTTACTTGGGATTACAACAAAAGGAGGTTAATATATAAACTATAAAGAATGATTCCTATCTAAAACAAAAAACAGGAATTCAATCATCTATTCTTTTAAGACTGTGGGGACGGCCCCACTGTTCCTTAAACATTAACAGAGAGCACGCAAGGTTAAGCACTACCAGCACTACCTGTGCTCTGCTTTGTTTGATTTCCTTGTCAATATCAGGGAAGATCAGCAAGATTCCTTTTAAGTCACAGGATGTCTTGAAACCCTGAGGCCTGATTAGTCAAAGACTGTCGGCGCTAGCAAGTCCAGCTCGCCAGCTCGGGTCATAGGACACCTGGACCGAGAGGCATGAGAACATGCCTCAGTTTAGGAATCCAGCATCAATTGTGGATAAATCATCTGTAATAACCAACTGGACACTAGCTGGAGAGAAGCCTTATAACCACAGACAGACAGAAAAGGCCGCTTCATCACAACGTGACTGGTAGGAAGTGTGGAGACATCAAAGGGCTACCTGGGCTCCAACAAGCGGCAGCTGAAGGGACTGAGAAAAAGCTTAAAAGCTGGGGGTTCCCCCTAAGAAGGGCAGGGTCTAAACCCTCAGTTGGGCTTCCCAGCCTACAACAACAGAACAGAAAGTAAGATAGCATGCAGCTTTAAAAAGTGAAAAGACGCCAGGTTATTTTTATTTATTTATTTATTTATTTTTGCTGGCCTGAAAAAAACAGCTGGAGACAAGGAGCTCTTCAAGGGATCATGTATGAAATTATATTGGCACTCACTGACCCTGGGCTCAGGCAGAGGGAGGGCAGAGAGGACTAGAGACACTTAAGGAGAGTTTGGGGCAGTGGCTTTGAGAAGAGAACTGAGGGAGCAGCCAGCCAGGTCCCAGTCCTGACTTATGTCCCATATTGCAGGCAGACCACTCCTTTCCAGGTAGCATCAGCCTGAGGGGAAGCAATAGCTCCACCCACAGGAATTAATCCGCCCCACCTCAGTGCTTAAACCTGATGGCTGCTCACAGGTTGAATAGATTAACAACTAAAGGAGAAAAACAGAGGTAGAAGATGTCTGGTAGACTCCAACAGGCTGCCTAGGCCCAGACTGGGACACAAATTGATGCCACCAGGGGCAGATCCAGGAAGCGCAGATCAATCTAAGAAGCAGTAACAAACAAGAAGAGTGACAAAATGGGGAGACAGAGAAACAACCCCCCTTCAAAAGGAAAAGAGAAATCCCCAGAAAGAGTGCAAAATGAAATAGAGGAAATCAAACTATCAGACATGGAATTCAAAACATGGATTACAGGCAAGCTCAATGAGCTCAGCAAACTCAAAGAAAACTACAAAGAACTCCAGGGGACTACAAAGAACTTACTGAGAAATACACCAGCATGAAAAACGATATAAAAGCTATCAATAAGAGCCAGGAGGAAATGAAGAATATAATTTCTGAATTGAAGAACATAGTAGAAGGAATTAAAAGCAGGCTAGAAGAAGCAGAAGATTGGATCAGTGAACTGTAGGACAATGGAGAAAAAAAATCCCAGACAGTGCAACAAAATGAAAAAAGACATTAAAAGAATGAAGAGGTTTTAAGAGAGCTGCAGGACAACATGAAACATAATAATATCCATATCATAGGAATACCAGAAGGAGAAGAAGAGGAACAAGGGATAGAAAACCTGTTTGAAAAAGTAAAGACAAAAAACTTCCCTAACTTGATGAGAGAAAAAGTCACCCAAGTCCAGGAAGTGCAAAGGGTCCCAATGAAGATGAACCCCAACAAGCCCACTCCAAGACACATCATAATTAAAATGGCAAAACTCAAAGACAGACAGAGAATCCTAAAAGCAGAAAGAGAGAAACAGCTAATAACATACAAAGGAGCTCCAATAAGGCTATCAGATTTTTCAACAGAAACACTACAAGACAGAAATGAATGGCAAAAAATATTCCAAGCGATTAAAAACAAAGGTCTACAACCAAGACTATTCTACCCAGCAAGGTTCTCATTCAAAATGGAAGGCAAAATTAGTTTTCCAGATACAAGAAGGCTAAAAGAATACATTTCCATCAAACCAGCATTGCAAGAGATGCTAAAGAGTCTGCTTTAAGAAGATGAAAAAACAAAGAGAAAGGAACACAGATACAAAGGGGAAAATGACAATGCATAAGTACCTCTCAACAATAATCTTAAATGTAAATGGATTAAATGCACCAATCAAAAGACATAGGATACCTGAACAATTAGAAAGCATGACCCACATATATGTAGTTTTTTTGTGGCATGTATAGGGTTTTCTATGTACAGTATCATGTCAGCTGCAAATAAGGACAGTTTTACTTCCTCTTTTCCAATTTGGATGCCTATTTGCTGTGGCTAGAACTTCCAAGACAACGTTGAATAGAGTGGAAAGAGTAGACATACTTGTCTTGTTCCTGATCTTATGGGGAATGCTTTAAGTTTTTGCACATTGAGTATGATGCTGGTGCTAGATTTTTCATATATGGCCTTTATTATGTTGACGTATGCTCCCTCTATTTGCAGTTTGTTGAGTGTTTTCATCATAAATGGGTGTTGTACTTTATCAAATGCTTTTCCAGCATCTATTGATATGATCATGTGATTTTGGTCTTTCATTTTGTTTAAGTGATGTATTGTATTTATTGATTTGTGAATAATGAACCATCCTTGCATTCCTGGATGAATCCCTTTGATCGTGGTGTATGATCTTTTTAATGTGTTGCTGGATGTGGTTTGCCAATATTTTGTTGAAGACTTTATCATCTATGTTCATCTGCAAGATTGGCCTGTAGTTTTCTTTCTTTGTTGTGTCTTGACCTGGTTTTGGAATTAGGGTAATACTGGCTTTATAGAAAGAGTTGGAACTCTTCCCTCTTCTTGTTTTTTTGGAATAGTTTGAGAAGGATAGGAGTTAGTTCTTTCCTAAATGTTTTGTAAAATCACCTCCGAAGCCATCTGGTCCAAGGCTTTTGTGTGCCATGAGTTTTTTGATTACTGCTTCAATTTCACTAGTTGTTATTGGTCTAGTCAGGCTTTCTACTTCTTCTTGATTCAGTTTTGGAAGATTATGTTTCCAGAAATTTTTCCATTTCACCTAGGTTGTCAAATTTCTTGTGATACAGTTGTTGGTAGTAATTTCTTTCAATCCTTTGTATTTCTGTGGTTTCGGTTGTGATTTCTCCTCTTTCATTTCTGATTTTGTTTAATTGAGTCCTTTCTCTCTTTTTCTTGATGAGCCTGGTTAAAGGCTTGTCATTTTGTTTATCTTTTCAAAGAACCAGCTTCTGGTTTAATAGATCTTTTGAAATATTTGTTTAGTCTCTATGTCATTTAATTATGTTCTGATCTTGATAATTTTCTTCCTTCTACTCACTGTGCGCTTTGTTTATTGTTGTTCTTCTCGTTCTTGTAGCTTTAGGGTTAGATTTTTTATTTGAGATTCTTCTATCCTTTTTAGATAGGCCTATATTGCTATGGACTTTCCTCTCAGGACTGCTTTCACTGTATCCCATAGGTTTGGGCTTGTTGTGTGTTCATTATCATTTGTTTCCAGAAACTATTTTTATTTCTTCCTTGATGTCATTATTAACCCATTCATTATTTAATAGCATGTTATTCATTCTCCATGAGTTTGAATGTCTTTGAGTTTTTTCCTTGATGTTGATTTCCAGTTTCAAGCCATTGTGATCTGAGAGGATGCTTGATATAATTTCAATTTTCTTGAATTTGTTGAGGCTTGTTTTGTGTCTTACCATGTGGTCTATCCTTGAAAATGTTCCATGTGCACTTGAAAAGAATGTACATTTTGCTTCTTAGAGGTGAAAACTTCTATATATATCAACTAAGTCCATTTAATCTAGAGTGTTATTCAATACCTCAATATTCTTGGTGTTTCTTTGCTTTGAAGATCTGTCCATTGTTGACAATGGGGTGTTAAAGTCCCCTACTATAAGTGTGTTGCTGTCAATGTCCTTCTTGAAGTCCTTCAAGATTTCCTTATATATTTGGATGCTCCTATATTGGGTGCATATATGTTTACAAGGGTTATATCTTCTTGATCGATTGTTCCCTTAAGTATTATGAAATGTCCTTCTTTGTCTCTTTTTATGCCCTTTGTTGTGAAATCTATTTTGTCTGATATAAGTACTGCTACCCCAGCTTTGTTTAACATGTTTATTTTCTTCAAATATTTTTTCCATTCTTTCACTTTCAATGTTTAGTGTATACATTTGAAAAACAAAGGAAGACTATTGTGAGGTTCAATGGCAAGAAACCTGGATGGGCAATTGGAGATCTGTTTTCTAAATGTATCACCTAACTTACTGGCTATAAATTTAGGTAGCTCCTTAACTATATGTCTTATTCTTTCCTCCCAGTAAGCCATCTGATTCTGGCAAAGACTAGTGAAAAGTATAGAACATTGTAAACTGTAGGTACCTATAAATACTCATTAAACTAAAATGAAAGGTAGCAGTTTTTAAGTAGTAGGAGGTTGATCAATTTAACCTTTTCCTCCTTCTGCCAAGTTTGGTCTTAAGTGATATGAATGTTGGTGTGATTGAAAGAAGGCAGAGGGTGACTGAAAAGGAAAACAAATGTCCCCCGGACATAGGTTCCTCTCTACCCCTGAAGACCAAGAGGAAACACAAGAACAATTCTGAGCAGTGTTAGGATAATTGTTCTGATAGTGGAGTGAAAGAAAAGAACAAATAAGAAGCATTTACAGAATTCTGGATGAGAGATAATATTCACCTAAATCAAGGAGATAAGAAGGGGCCGGAGAGGAAGGGGAAAGCCTCTGTAGATTTTCTAGTCTTATTTGTGTGAAGAATAAAATAAATAAGGAGCCTAAAATGAAGCCTAAAATAATTGCTAAGAGTTAGGAATAAAAGTAGCAAGGTTCCTATGAGAAGGTGACAATGCCCATCATTGTCACTATCTCCCCCTCACACAGTAAGAGGCTCACACTGAGTCAGGGCAAGAAGGGGGCCTTTCAGAGATGTGGGAGCAGGTAAGAGGAATTAGAACACATCTAAGGCTGGGTCCCAGGAGCCAGTGCTCCCATTAACCCTGGACCCTGGGACTAGCAGCTGCATTACCTGGGAACTTCGTAGAACTTGTTTCACCCCAGACCTACTGAATTAGAAACTAGGCATGGGCCCCAGCAATCTGTGTTTTAATAAGTCCTCCTGGTGATTTCCATGCATATCAAAATTTAAGCATTTCTCTAAACAAATCATTTTGTTTTTGTTTTTCCATTATCAAAATTTTATTAATCTAAATAATTCCTGTTGCAAATATTTAGAAAATATAATCTATGTGGTATAAATTTTTGAGACTTTCTTTGGACAATATTTGTATTTGGTATATGACATAATGTATTTTAGCTTTTTTTCATAATTTACATTTTTATTGAAATTAGAAACACAGTAAAATATTCTTTAGTGGTACATTGGTATGTTTGGAAATAATGTTAATTATTCATAAAAATGCAGATGTTCTTTGTAAGTCTAATAGTAGAGAAAAATAGATAAGTATTATAAACATGAAGAGTATGGATTTTACAGTCAGATAAATAGACAAATCATTTTTGTTCTGAAAATACATTCATTCATAAAACCTCTGGGCAGTCAGACAAAATGGATGTGTAACCAGGGCCTTTGAAACAGGCCTGCATTCAAGCTGAAGAACAGTTGGCTGGACATGTAGGAATGTAATGAGGAAAAGGCTAAACTTCCTCTCCCACCTGAAGATGCCAAGTAAAACCTTCCAAATTCTCAAGAAAAAGAAGATGCTGCTGACTCACATTCTATTTGACTTTGTCTTGCTCAAAATAAAATCTTTTCAAAAGGGATAAAAGTGAAGGATAGGGGGAAAGGCAACATTCATACTGTGTAGTGTTGTCCTTGGGAATATCAGGCCCTGCTTCCTCACCTTGCATTTTTAGTCACCACCCCCACAGATTGCTCAAAGTCCTCATCCAGGACATCTTGGTATTTTAGAATCTACAGGGCAGAGGTGTGGATTGAAGGGGGTAGTCATAAGCACCCCCAGCTCTTCCTGTCAGACTTAGTCAACCAGGCAAGGATCCTAGTGGGATCTATAGAGACATTCACAATTTCCTGATCACTGCAGCAAGAGGGTGGGCAACAGCTGGAGGGAGGCCCGAGGGGGCCTGTTACACATTATCTGCAGAAGGGACCTCCAGATCAGTTCCAGTGTGAGCTTGGTCTCTGAGCCTCAGCAACTGTATCTTCAAAGTGAAAGAGTTGAGCTAAATGGTATAAACAGTATTTTATGGCCCAGAATTCTTTGCCCTGCAGTTGATGTAAATTGAGTTCTTGTGGTGAGAGAGAGAGCTACCCACCTTAACCTATTATTGGAGGGTCTTTAAGGTTTTCAGAATTATGTTGACCCTGAAGCAAGACCAAACAAGGCAAACACACACTCCCATGGTGTATCTGGAGCTAGCACTTTTTTGAGTGGTGTTAAATTTCCATTGCTAGACAGATTTGAAGTATGCAGAAAATGGCACTTTCTTCAACCTTAGAAATGGTTCTGGAGGAAAGCTTTGAAATCTTTCATATGTCTTTGAGATACAGGAAAAAAGCCATCTTTCAAAGGGAGCACCTCAATCTCACCATTCTTCAACATTTTAGCTTTATTTTCAAATTAAGGCATTTAATAAATTAGGGTTTCCCACCCAAATTTTTTTATACAATTTTAGTCTACAGATTCCAGAGCTGTGGGGGGTTTTTTCCACACAAAATTGGTTCTTTAACTTTTACTGTTTCCTTCACTCTTTTTTTATTTTTCCGTTTGAAAAGAAAAATTTTGAGCAAGTCTTAAAGGCAAACAGAAGATGAAACAGAGACATCTCTCTCTCTCTTTTTTTAAAATTGAGAATTGGGAAGGTTTCACTTGGCAACTACAGGTGGAGAAGAAAAGCAAGCCTTTTCTCATTGTGTTCTTAAATTTCCAGCCAACTGTACTTCAACTTGAGTACTGGCCCATTTCAGATGATTATACATCTGTTTTGTCAAACTGCCCAGTTGTTTTGTGAATGGGTGCATTTTCAGAACTGAAGACAATAACAAAAGTAAAAAAAAATTACACAGAACCTCCTTAAAAAAAGGACTCTAAGCTGTTTTCATGATTTTCAACAATCGTGGTACCCTTTAGCACAACTCGAACCACAATATTAATTCCTGAACCAAAATATACTTCCTTGTTTATTTCCTTACGCAAATGCTTACGTAATTTTTCCTTGCACATGATCCCTTTCTGCAATTTTTATAGTGACTGAAAGAAATTTCCAGAATTATTTTGAAAATCAAATGATTCCTCACAATATTTCTATGAAGCGCATTTGGAGAAGGGACAGGATAATTGTTCTTTAAACAAAAATAAAGGCAAAGAAGGATGAGGTGATAGATTAAGACTACACAATGACTCACTGTACCAAAATAGAATTTAGTTCATTTGTTGAGTAAATATTCAGTAAAATTCCCATCATCTTCATATACTAGGATACATTTCTTGTGTTTTATCTTTTACGCTATGTGCCTTAAAAAACAACAACAACAAAAAAAGCATTTATTGTTTCACAGTTTTAGAGACTAGAAGTCTGAGATCAAGATGTTGGCAGGGTTGGTTCCTTCAGAGAGTTGTGAGGAAGACTCTATTCCAGGCCTCTCCCTCGCTTCTGGTTGTATTCTGGCAATCTTTGTCATTTCTTCACTTGTAGAAGCATCACCCTGATCTTTGCCTTGATATTCACATGGAGTTCTACCTGTATTAGTGTCTGCAAATCTCCTCCTTCTTAATGAGAACAGCAGTCATATTGGGTCAGGACTCTAATGACCTTACTTTAACTTGCTTACTTCTGTAAAGCCCCTATCTCCAATTAAAATCACATCCTGAGGTACCAGGGTTAGGGCTTCAATATATGAATTCAGGGTGGGGCAACAAAATTCAACCCAAATACCATGTAATATAATAATAACAAAAGCATGTGTTTATTATTAATTTAAAAGTACTTATTGAGCACCCACTACATGCAAAACACTGAGCTCATGTACCTTTTACAGTGATAATTTTACCCCAATGTTTCCCTAATTCCTTTCAACATGCATCCCAAACTTACATTATCACAACACCGAGAAGGAACCTTCTTTTACTCTGAAACCAAAAAGCCAGGAAGAGAGAAGAGCTAAAAAGAGTAGAAAAAGAAAACCCAAAAAGGCACACTAGAATTATTTTTATTTTTCAGCTGTAATAAAGAAAAATGAAAGGTTTCCCAAATCAGAACCATTTTCCTCTGCTTTCACTTAAGCAATGACTCTTACACAAGACCGTCTTTGGAATTTCTCTTTATGTAACTCCTGATTTAGAAAATCCTTGGCTTCAAAGATTGGGTTACTTCAGATCAAGACCTTATTATAAATGTTTACAAGGGTTATATCCTCTTGTTGCATTGTTGCATGTAGTGTGCTTCTTTGTCTCTTACTATAGCCTTTGTTTTAAAGTTGATTTTATCAGATATAAGCATTGTTATCCCAGCTTTTAAAATTTTTGTTTTGCATAAAATATCTTTTTCCATCCCTTTACTTTTAGTCTCTGTGTATCTTTCATTTTGAGATGGATCTCTTATAGACAGCATAATATGGGTCTTATTTCAGCTACCCCATGTCTTTTTAAAAAAACATTTAAAAAAAATTTTTTAAAATATTATTTATTTTTAGAGGGAGGAGAAGGAAAGGAGAAAAAGAGGGAGAGAAACATCAATGTGTGGTTGCCTCTCATGTGTCCCCAAATGGGGACCTGGCCATGTGTGCCCTGACTGGGACTCGGACCAGTGACCCTTTGGTTTGTAGGTCGGCTTTCAATCCACTGATCCATACTAGCCAGGGCTACCCTATGTCTTTTGATTCGAGCATTTAAGTCACTTGTAATTAAAGTGGTTATTGATAGGTATGTATTTACTGCCATTTTATTCTCTTAACTCTCTTTATCTGTTTTTTTCTCCTTCTTAAAAAAGATCCTTCAACATTTCTTGTAATACTGGTTTGGTGGTAACAAATTCCTTTAGACTTTTCTTGTCTGCGAAGCTCTTTATTTCTCCTTCAATTTTAAATTATAACCTTCCTGGTTAAAGTAGTCTTGGTTGAAGGCCATTTCTTTATATCACTCTGACTATTTCATGCCAATCAATTCTGGCCTGAAATGTTTCTGTTGAGCAATCATCTGTCAATTTTATGGGAGTTCCCTTTTAGGTAACTAACTTAAGTTCTCTTGCTGCTTTAAAGATTCTCTCTTTGTCTTTAACTTTTGCCATTTTAATTATGATGTATCTTGGTATGGTCCTCTTTGGATTCATCTTATTTGGGGCTCTCTGTGCTTCCTGGACTTGTTTGGTTTTTTTCCTTCACCAGGATAGGGAAGTTTTCCATCAGTATGCACCCAACATAAGAACACCTAAATATATAGAGCCAATCTTGATGGACATAAAGGGACAGATCGACAGTAATACAGTCGTAGTAGGGGATTTTAACACCCTATTGACATCAATGGATAGATATTTTAGACTAATAATAAATAAGAAAACAGTGGCCTTAAATAATTGTCCAGATCAGATGGATTTAATTGATATCTTCAGAGCATTTTACTCCAAAGTAGCAGAATATACAGTCTTTTCAAGTGAACACATTATTTTTTAGGCAGAACACATATTAGGATACAAAGTAAGTCTCAATAAATTTAATAATATTGATATTATATCAAGAATCTTTTCTGACCATAATGGTATAAAACTAGAAATCAATCACAAGAAAAAAACTGAAAAATACACAAAGACATGGAGGCTAAATAACACATTACTAAACAATGATTGAGTTAACAATGAGATCAAGGAAGAAATCAAAATATACCTTGAAACAGATGAAAATGAGAACCCAAGATCACAAAACCTATGTGGCACAGCAAAAGCAGTCCTAAGAGGGAAATTCATAGCATTACAGGTCTACCTCAAGAAACAAGAAAATCTTAAACAAACAATCTTACTTTACACTTAAAGAGACTTGAAAAAACAACAAACAAAGCTCAAGGTGAGTAGAAGAAAGGCAGTTATAAAGATCAGAGCAGAAATAAACAAAATAGAGTCTAAAAGCACTTCCCTTCAGATCAGGAACAAAACAGGGATGTCCACTTTCATCATTACAATGACAAAAATAAGAAACAAAAGGCATACAAATAGGAAAGGAAGCACTGCCTGGGTACTTCTGTTGAGTAGAGCATCATCACAATGTGACAAGGTTCAATTCCCAGTCAGAACACATAAAGAAATCAACAAATGAATGTATGAAAAAGTGGAACAACAAATTGATGTTTCTCTCTCATTTTCTCTCTTCCTTCCTATCTCTAAAAATAAATAAGTAAATAATTTAAAAAACAAATAAGAAGGGAAAAGTAAAACTGTCATTATTTGCAGATGACAGAATACTATATATAGAGAACCCTAAAGATTCCACCAAAAAGTACTAGAACTGATAAGAGATATCAGTAAAGTAGGATACCACATGAATATCCTAAAATAAGTTGCATCTTTTTATTCCAATGCTGAACTACCAGAAAGGGAAATTAAAAAAACAATCCCAATCTAATTGCATCAAAAATAATAAAATGTCCTGTAATAAATGTATCCAAAAATGTAAAAGGCCTGTACTTGGAAAATTATAAAACACTGAAAAAAAGAAATTGAAGATACAAATAAGTGCAAGTATATACCATAGAAATATTAACCTTATTAAAATGCCAATACTACCAAAAGTAATCTATAGGTTTAGCATAATTCCTATCAAAATACCAGTGGCATAGTTCATAGAACTAGAACAAATATTCCAAAAATTTATATGAAGCCATAAAAGACTACAAATAGCCACAGAAATCCTGAGAAAGAAGTATGAAGTTGGAGAAATCATGCTACCTGGTATCAAACTAAACTACAAGGCCATAGTAATCAAAACAGCATAGTACTAACAGACATACAGATCAATGCAAGAGCCTAGAAATAAACACGTCTTTACGATCAATTAATATCTGACAAAGAAGGCAAGAACATACAATGGAGTAAAGACAATCTCTTCAATAAATGGTATTGGGAAAAGTGGACAGACATGTGCAAAAAATGAAACTATATCTCCTTCTTACACCATACACAAGATAAACTCAAAAGTGGGTTAAAAATTTAAATGTTAGACTCAAAACTATAAAAATCTTGGAAGAAAACATAAGTAGTAAAATCTCACACATTTCTTGTTGCAATATTTTTTCTGATAGATCTCCTTCAACAATGGAAACAAAAGTAAAAATAAACAAATGGTTAATAGCTAAAATTGAAAAAGAACTTACACAACGCAATACCAAAAAATGAACAATCTAATTTAAAAATAGGCAAAGACCTGAAGACACTTCTCCAAAGAGGACATAAAAATGTCCAATAGACATATGAAAAGATGTTCAACATCACCAAACATCAGAAAAATGCAAATTAAAATCATAATGAGATATTACCTCACACCTGTCAGAATGACTATCATCAATAAATCAAAAACAACTGCTAGTGAGTATGTGGAGAAAAGAAAACCCTCATGTTCTGTTGGTGGGAGTGCAGATTGGTGCAGTCAACATGAAAAGCAGTATGAAGTTTTCTTAAAAAATTAAAACTGGAACTGCTTTATGACCCAGCAATTCCATTTCCAAGAATATATCCAAAGAAGCCCAAACACTAATTCAAAAGAATATGCATCCCTATGTGTATGATAGCATTGTTAACAATAGCCAAGATTCGGAAGCAGCCCAAGTGCCCATCAATAGATGACTGGTTAAAAAAGCAGTGGTATTTTTACACAATAGAATACTACTCAGCTATAAAAAAAAGAAGGAAATCTTACCTTTTTTAACAGCATAGGTCGACCTGTAGAGTACTGTGCTAAGTGAATAAGTCAGTCAGTGAAAGACAAGTACCATATAATTTCACTTATATGTAGAATCTAATGAACAAAATAAGCTAACAAACAAAATAGAAACAGACAACAGAATGACAGCTGTCAGAGGGAAGGGGGCTGGGGATCTGGGTGAGAAAAAGGCAAGGAGATTAAGAAAAACAAACAAACAAAGTTATTGGCACAAACAACAATATGGTGATTACCAAAGGGAAAGGGGGTGGGAGGTGGTAGAAAAGAGTTAAGGGGGAATGGATAATGATTGAAGGAGATTTGACTTGGGATGAACACACAATACAGTATAAAGATTATGTATAATTGAATTGCACACCTGAAACGTATATAATTTTATTAACCATTGTCATCCCAATAAATTCAATAAAAAATAAAATAAAATGTTTGTAAACAAAAAAAGACCTTATTATAACTGAAATACCTAATTTAAGGGTATTATGATGCTCTTTTTTTTTAAATAAGATGAGAAAATATCACTTTAGCTAGAAAAGATCCAGAGGTCATCTGCTTCAGGGGACATGGAGGTTCCATTCTATGTTGTTTTAGTCTGGGTTTTATATTATTTAGATACGGTTAGACCAACTGATCTGGAGATGACTGGCATTGAAAAGATAGTCTAGAATACAGAGTGTCACACACACACAAAAAAAGTATCCATAATTTTAATGATTATAAAGTCTGTATTAGCATACAGTTCCCTTTCAATGTTCACAATAAACTACCTAAATGTACTTTTTTACACTTAGCACTTGTTTTCAAACTGATGAACATTCTGGTCTCGACATTGTTGGCAATGTGAAGCAATGGAATCGCAAATATCAAGAATCATTTCATTTGGTATTTGGGCACATTCTCTTTCAATGTCTACTCGTAATTCATCAATGGCTTCAGGTTTTTTAGCATAAACGTTATTCTTGAGAAATCCCCAAGGGAAAAAGTGTAGTGGTGTGAGGTCTGGTGAACGTGCAGGGTAATCTACAGGACCCCTTCACCCAATTCATTCGGTTCTCATTAAGATAGGCCCTTACATCACGATGGTAATGTGGAGGCACTCCATATTGTTGGAAATAAAAGTCCTCATCGTGAAAATCTTTGTGTATATGTGGCATGGCTGATTCCTGCAGTAAATTCAAGTAAGTGGCACCAGGTACAGTATCCGCAAGAAAGAAAGGGCCAGTTAATCCACGCGCGGATAAGCTGCACCACACTGTCAGTCTTGTCTTTGCACTTCTACTGCGTTTTTGTACTTCCAGTAGAACTACAGAATAAACTTTCTTTGTTCAAAATTTAATTTTGTTTCAGCCATTATTTCTCAATGGTTAAATCTAAAAAATAAATTAAAAAAAAAATCATCAAGTTACCAGCTATTAAACTATGGATACCCCCCCCCCTCAACACTGTATTCACAGATCCGAGAGAAGGGGATTAGCTGTAGCCAGATTATTGAGTTCTGGTCAAAAGAATGGTGAACCAAAATGACATGCAACCTTTACAGGTGTGGCTTATTAAAAACTCACTTTAAAAGTTAAAATATTTTGTATTGCTCTTTTCTTTTTCTTTCAGCTTAATACAGATAAACATAGCTATCTTGGAAGTCACATCTTAAAGATGGTAGAGCCGCAAGATATTAGGATCAGGGGTCCATGAATACCACTTAGAAGATAGCAGCACATCAATCAAAAATACACATTTGTACTTTTCCTGTGTGAGAAATAAGCATCTATTGGATTTAAGCCTTTATAGATTTGGGAATTGTTTATTATAGTAGATAGCATTACCAGAACTAATATAAACTAGAATCCAAGTCTTCGAACTCCTAGTCCAGTTCTATTCTCTCTCCAAAGCACAAATCCACATGGCATAATGCCCAATTTTTAACCCGAATAAATATAGAAGTTACATGCTAAGCCATTTAAGAGAATTAGTACTTAAGAGCCAAAATAAGTCAATATTAAGAGGGACACCTGTCAGGCATGTAGGTCTGTGTGAAACATTGGAGGAGGATGACTTTGTTGAACAAACCCGGTATCTAGTTTATAACAAGGTTTGGCAGAGTATTCCAAGAATTATAACAAGAAATATCCCTAGGTTGATCTGAATGTGGCATGCAACAGACTCACATCTCCAAGGCTTATTGTTTCTACCTCTTGAACTCCTCCCAAAAGTTGCCAAGTACTAGTGATTCCCATGGTAAAATACCAGTATTTAGACACATGGCTAACCCTAACTCCCTTCTCAGTACAATTAATGGACACTAAGAAAACCCCCAGAAATGGCAGAACAGAAGCAAAGACAAACCTCTGAAGTAGATACAATTTTCCTTTAATACATTAACATTTTTCCTTTATAAACTCTCTCCCCTCTCTTCACATCTACTTTCTGAAGCTTCAGTACGTGCATTCTCCCAGCTTAAGGCCCAGGGTCCCTAAGTTTAGGACTTTTCAACTTGTCACTGGCCTCCCTTTCTGGTTGTCACCACACCTTTTATTTACCTATTCAAAAAAACTACCCAAATTATGAGTTAAAAAAAGAAAACTAAAATGAGTGTGGGTATGTCTAGTAAGCTACAAATATTACATTTTCTGGAAGGAAACCAAGTCTACTAGGTTAGCTCTGTCTGCAATGAGCTGGGCAACACCTTCAGTCCAAAAGGAGGAGTTGCATTGCCAATGGAATGAGAACAGGAGAGCACAGAGCTCTAGGTAACAATGTTCTTGGCTGCCTGTGATAGGTTGTATGGAGAAAGGCTGTGACAGCTTCCTCCAGAAAAGAAAATCTTGCAAAAGAGAAGAAAGTGTTAAAGCAAATGTTGCATGTTCTGTTTAAGAACAGTCCTTATTTTATGACATCTTTTCCCCAAGAACACATGAGTAGGCAAAAATAGTAAACTGCGCACAGCCAAGAGAATTGGACAGATAATATACTTTGCACAATGCAAGTTGCAAAATGTCAAAGTTCACTCTTATGCTGTAATAGTCAACGTCAATAGTTAAGAATGCCCTGGGTAAGTCATATGCCTGACTGAAGAAAGATCATCCTGTTTTTTAGAAATATTTTGAGGGGGTGGAAATAATGGCTTGTCATTTTGTCTTATTTTTATAGGATACTTGATTCTGTTCAAGACTAGCTTATGAATTTGAGCTTGTTCTTATTTCTAAGTGACCTTTGGATGAGTCTTCAATTGTTCCTGGAATTTATACCACAGGGATTCCCTTTCTGTCCTCCTTAGTTAATTACTCAACATATCACTCATAAATGCAATGGGAAGGCAGACAAACATTTAAATTACTTTCAAAAGGAAGCTTGTGTTGGAAAATATTTGAGCTATATCCATCTTGTGGGTTTCTTTTGTTTAATTCAAGCATTCATTCATAATTTAACCTTCCTAATAAATTATTACTCAAAGGCATTTAAGCTTATTGTTCTCTCTTCAGAGTATTGGTGGTAACACAATACTCATTGAAACATTGCCTCTGACTTCAAGGTTTGGAAACATCACCAAATTATTTAACAAAATGCTTCATGTGAAAGGTCAGCCCTAAGAGGGAAAAATTCTCTGTCCTGTTAATGTGTTGGTTTTTAAGATCTAGTATGGCAATTCTGTGTCTTTTCTTTTCATGGAACATTTCAGAAATAAAAAAAGGAGAAAAGCAATTGCTTCTGGGAAGCTATAGATGTTTGTCCCCTTGGTGACCTGCATGACAAATGTGGGTAGGAAAGGCAATGGGAAAGTGATCTGTCTTCCAGAATATCAGCAGATGTCCATCTGGATGTATCATCCCTAATGCACTAAAAACTCATGGAAGTTGTTTTCTACAGAGGCAAAGCTCTGCCCTAAACTTAGCACCAGATCAGTTCCATATTGGGTAGTTATTGGGCGATATTTTTTCCCTTCAATACCACTGTCATTATGCCACTTTCTTGCTCAAAAATATCCCGTAGTGTGGTAATGCTATTGCCTGAAGATTTACATCCTCACCCTTCAAATTCATATGTTGAATCCTAGCCCCCAAGGTGATAATACTAGGAAGTGGAGCTTTGTGAAGTGATTAGGTTTTAAGGGAAGATCCCTCATGAACGGGATTAGTGCCCTCATAAAAGAGGCCAAAGGAAGCTTCCTTGCCTCCTTCCACCATGTGAGAACACCATGAGAAGTCATGGCTATGAACCAGGATGTGGGTCCTAACATGACCATGCTGCACCCTGATCTTGGACCTCCCAGCCTCCAGAATTGTGAGAAATGAATTTCTATTATTTATCAACCACCCAATCTATGATATTTTGTTATAGCAGCCTGAACAGACTGAGACAGATAGGCAGAATAATGGTCCCTAAAAGATGTCCATGTTCTCATCTCCAGAATCTGTGAATATGTTACTTTACATGACAAAGGGGCTTTTGTATATGTGATTAAGGTAAAGGACCTGGAGATGGGAGTTGAGTGTAGATTATCTAGGTGGACCCAAGATAATGAGTCCTTAAAAGCAGAGAACTTTCTCCAGCTGTGGTGAGAGAGAGCAAGACAGAGAAAGAGAGAGAGGGTTGGGGAGTCTGGAGGGTGTGTGATAGGAGAAGCGTCAGAGAGGTAAGGCAGAAGAGGGGGAGATTTAAAGCCTAAGAGGGACTCTCACTGCTTGCTCACAGTCCTCCAAACCTAACTTGACTATTCCTATGACCACACCTTTTCTTACACGGGGTATCTTCAGCTTCTCCCCTCTAAATTTTAGCAGTCTGTAGTCTGCTTCTAATTCTGGAACAGAATGTTTCCAACCCATCATCTTTCTTCTAGTTTTCCACTCCTGCACTACTACTAGTTCACTACATTGTACACCTAGCACAGTGATTCTCAAACTTATTGGCCTAAGGACTCCTGTTCATTCTTAAGGACTTCAAAGATCTTGTGTTTGTACGTGTTATATCAATATACTCTATTTGGAATTAAAACAAATTTTTGAAACAATTATTTATTAATTTATTTAAAAATGATGACCCCCATGTCATACTAACATACTTAATATATGTTAATACAGATAGTTGTTTTTCAGAACAAGAAAATTTAATGAGTATGGCACTGTCTCATAGTTTGCAAATCTCTTTGACGTCTGGCTTAGTAGAAGGGAGTTGGATTCTTAATCAATGTTACATCTGTGGCTATATATTGTTTTGGTTAAAATACTTAAAGAAAATCTGGCCACAAATTCATTGCAGTTGTAAAAGCAAGATTATCTTACAAGCATTTACAGATAATTCTAGATATTATTTTTTGATATTACACCAATGCTCAATGGGTAGTAGCTTCTTAAAGGTTAATGTGAAACTATATCAATGAATCAATTAATATGTTACATTAAAATCCATTGATATGCCTTGCACTTTGAATGGAGCTTTTCCCTCATGCATGATTTTGTAGTAGGCATAATTGGTCATTTAAAAAATATTGATTTATTCAGTTATGCTGGTCTTATGAGTGTTGACACAATTTATTACCCAATATCAAAAAATCACACTTGTTAAAATCACTGTCAATCTCATCAGAAAAGTATTTATGTATTGAGAAGCTGTCAAGTTCACAGTGGTGGATACAAGATTTCAAAAGTTCTTATTTTCTCTTGAAAGCTTGAATTTTATTGTTGACAACAAACATTGTCAGTTATTTTCCTTGATGTGACAGGGTCACTTCATTCATTCTGTTTAACAGGCTGCCAAATATCCAATTCTGAAATCCCAAACTCATCCAGTCTGTCAGTTCTTTGGAAGAAAAAAAGTGGCAGATCCATCTTACAACTCAAACTGCAGTGACAGAAACCATTAACATTCAACATTTTTTTGTCCTCAGACTTCTAGTAGGATACAGATTTCCTTACAAGTGAGCGTCAAAGTTCTAAAGGGTCTGTTCAATGGACCTTCCATTAGAGCTGTCAAACCCATGGGTACGTGCTCGTCCCAGGAGAAGTAGGTGGTTTTCCTGTAGGGATCCTGCTTAGCACAACAACAAAGCCAGGAGGCAGAGCTGAAGGCAAAGTCACGCAGACCTTCCAAAATTTTCTAGTCTCTCCTCTTGAATGACAGATTAAGAGATTAGGGAGAACACATGGAAAAAGGGAAGAATTCCCATGATTTACCTCAGACTCTTTATGGCTAAAACTGAGATGAGATGGGCCTCAAAAGCAAAGGGAAGGTGAGACCTAGAGAGGATTTCCAGTGGAACAAACTGAACTGAAGGTACAGGGTTCCCAAGTTCATTTTCCATCTTTCCCCATTCTGTTCTTTAAGAATTGTAATGTATATAAATGTCCATCCCCTACGTTGTACATCTGAAACTAATACAGAGTGAGGCAAAAGTAGGTTTAGAGTTGTGAGTATGCAAAACACAGTTTATTCTTATGTTATTTTCCATATGAACAACTGTAAACCTCCTTTTGCCCCACCCTGTATAGTTGTATGCCGAGTATGCTTTAATAAAAAAAAAATTTTTAATTATACTTGGCCCCAACCAGAGATGTGTAATCATGCAAAAGACCAACATAAAACACAGACCAGAGAGAAAGGAAAGAGGAGCAAAAGAAAGTGTTTGGGGCAGGGCGGGGCGGGGGATGGTCAGGGAGGGGACAGAAGGAGAAGATAGCAAAAAGGAAAACAAAGAGAGAATTAACTGAATAAAAAGATAAATAATTCAAACAGTTATAATCCTAACAAAATTTAAAACCTTACAAAGGCTCATGAGAGATAAGAAGAGATTATGATACAATAGACAATGATAAGCAAATTGATAAAGCAAGTTGAAAGAGGAAAGAAAAAAATATTACATAGAGGAATCATAATAAAATAATAAAAATTTAATAAGTACAATTTAAAATTAAGCTTAGAGCATAATACAGCCTGTAGAAACTATGCTGAGAAAATGGAAAAAGAAAAACAGCTAAGGTATTTAGTTTATGGAGAAGACAATATATATGTAGAATACATAGAATACTTCATGTCCCTAAAGAACATTAAAAAAAGAAAACAGAAACAACAAAATATTGAGAAATCTACCAGAAGGAACTTTTCTGAAATAAAGATTTGAATCTGCATACAGAAAAAAAAAAAAAAAAAAAAAAAAAAAATATATATATATATATATATATATATATATATATATATAATGCTTCATGCCAAGAAAAATGAATTCAAAAGATTACTGTGACACATCCTGGTGAAGTTACTAAACTTTAAGAGTAAAGAAATTATATAGACATTCAAGCAAGAAAAAAGAAGTATAGCTTAAAAGGGGAAACTGGGTTTTCCTCAGTTGTCCACAGCAACTCTTGAGACCAGAAAATAATGGAACATTTCCCATAACATTGAAGGGAATTGATCAAAAAATTTTATGTCTGAATAGGTTGCCTTTCAAATATTGAGGCACCAGGCATTCTCAAGCATGCAAAATCCTACAGACCTTAGCACTCATAATTTGTTCTTAAGAAAACTTCTTAAAAGTGAAACCAGGCTAACTAAGATATTAATCAAAATTTAAAACTTTGGAATAAAGAAACTGTGGTTATAAAACCCAACTGTGGTACATAGTAAACAGATTTAAATTTAAAATTAAGACTAAGCAAGTACGAAAATGTTTGCAGATACATTTAACTGTTATAAATCTTTAAATTAGAAAAATAATATAACTAACAAAAATCAGAAACGAGACAGGAAGCAAGCTGCATTAAATTGATGTACGCTAATTTCCTCATCTCCCATAACAAGGGTTCAATAGCTGAAGTTTGCATCTGTTGGTACCTCTCCGTCACAGAAGGACAATGCATCTGGTTGCGTTCTGTGGACAGCATTAACAAATTTATTGACCAAGAGTATCTTTGTAGGCAGGAGAAAAACAAGTCACCACAACAGCTCAAATTTAAAAACAAAAAGATGTCTTGAAGAGTAAAGACATGGTGGGGCTTCATTTCCGGAGAAGGACCTGCTTGGAGGCAAATCCATGGTTAATAGGATTTTACCATTTTCTTCCTCTAAGAAAGGATGTGTGTAGGTTAAGAAAATATTTCGTATTTGCCTTGTGATTACTGGGTTACACAAGAGTTGTCAGCAAAATGCTTGACAATCTTTTCTTTCTGATTTTGTTTATGGTTTTACAAAGACTAACCATATTTACTAGGCTAACTTTACCATTGGTGGTCATTTTTTCCTATTTAGCAGTGTTATAATTGGATACATGAGACTGATTCATATGACCGCACTTATATGACAGCAAAATCAGAAAAGTAGTACGTGAGTATATGTGGTATAACTTGGCTAGAGGAATGTATAAATATAAAATTACAATGAAAGATGAAATTTCCAGTGAGTAAACAATTCTGCATAACATGTACAAGGCCAAGAATGCCATATTATGCCATATAGATAACTCAGAAGCACAAATACAAGATGGCCTTGCACATTTGGCTAGAGTCCACCTCAAAAATGTAAGCAGAGTTGAAAACCACAGGCATTGGCATCAAACCAGATTTTAAAATCTGGTGCTACCTCTTTTTTTTATTAAATATATTTGGACAAATTAGGTACTTAAAATTTACTAAAGTGATAGCTTCCTCATTTATAAAATAATAGCAATAACAACATCACCTGCCAGATGACTGTTGTGAAAACTGGTGAACTTAGTACAGTGTGTAGTATAATAGGCTCTCAATAAATGGCAGCTGGATATGGCCAGTTAAGAAAAAAGCAACATTAAATGCTTGGATCTAGAGTGCCATTTTGGAAGTATTTTTAACTAGTTGGAGAAGACAGTCATTTGCCTTTCACTTCATATTGCAGAAATTGTCAACCAGACAAAATTCTTGGGTTCTAATCCTAGATCCTTCATTAATGTTTTGTGTGACCTTGTATAGACTATTTACTTTATTTCAGTCTTCATTTCTTTGGCCGTATGATAAAGGGATAATGACCTACTGATGTGTTGTAGAGCCAAAAGAAGCATAAAAGTTGTGAGAACTCTGAAAAAATATAGTGGTTTATACCAAAGTAAGGCAACAGTGTTGTCAATAATTATGCTTAAATCTCTATGCCTTCTCTTCATTTCACTTGGCTATTTTTTTCTTAAACTAAGAAACTATGGAACTATGAGCTCTTGGGCAGGGGGTGATTTTCATATCTCTGTGTCCACTACCCGAGATCTCTCTGAAAGGGATATCTTTCCCACTTGTTGCAAAAATGTACCTATTTATCTCTCATGGCTCAGCTTAAGTGTCACTGCACTTGAAGCCTTCCTTAACTGTCCTTTTATCTCTGTTTTCATAGTGCAATGTCTCTTTTGCAGCTCTTAATACATTGCTTGGTGGTTATTTATGGTGGTGTCTCTCCTGCTAGTATATAGCAACTGGAATGTGACTTCGTGTAGCGGAGCCATTTCCTGTTACCATCCACTAGCAGAGAGAATGGCTTAGAGGTGGAACTCAATAAATATTTAGAGGGAGAGACAAAAGCTAGAACTGGACAGTTACTGAGTACTAACTAATAAGTGTCAGGCATGTACTAAACCCTTCATATATATTACCTCATTTGTTATATGACTGAAATCCTTTCATGTTTTTATTTGTTTAACAAATATTTATTGAGCCCTATACTATGTTCCAGGCATTGTTCTAGATGTTGGGAATGTGCTTAATTCCAAATGAGGTGAGACAGACAACAAACAAATTAGCAAATTATAAATATGGCAAGTGGTGATGTATTTTCTGAAGAAAAATGAAACTGGATAAGAAACTAAAGAGTTGTTGGAGTTGGGATAATGTTCTCTTAAATTATGGACGTACTTGGTGCTAAGGTGACTTTTGAGCAAGGAGTTGAATGCAGTAAGCTGGTGAACTATAGAGATCTGGAAGGAAAGTGGTCCCTAAAGAGGGCCAGGCAGTGCAAGGCATGTTTGAGGGTCAAGATGTCTGGAGAAGAGTGATCATGGAGCTAAATGATATGAGGTCAGGGAGATAATAGAAGAGAAGCATGTCATGTTAGCCATCATAAGGAGGCCATGGGAAGACCTTGTAATTTTATTCTCAGTGAGAAGTAAAGCATGGGAGGTTGCTGACTGATCTCTTTGGATGCTGTGGGGGATATAGACCCTGGTGGAGCAAACTGGACAGAGGGGAACACTTTCTCCTCTACTGAATTGCTAAGGAGAGAGATGATGGAGCATGAGACTAGATGATAGCAATGGAAACCAGGTACTGGACATAGTTTAAGGTAAAGCCAATAGATTTGTTGATGGATTGGAAGTACAGAGTGAGATAAAGAGGGTCTGGGCCTGAAAAACTAGACAAGTGAAGAGGCTATATACTGAGATCAGAGAGATCATAGAAAGAATAAATTTGGGGAAGAAAATGAGGAGTTTGGTTTGGACATATTAAGTTTAGGGTGCACATTATAATCCAAATGGAGTTATTGAGTAGGCAATTTGATTTAAGAGTTTGGAGCTCTGAGGAAAGGTTACAGTTGGAGACTCCTTTGGTAATAAGCATAAAAATAGCATTTCAGGTCATAGGAATAGATGAGATTACCTAGGAAATCAAGGTAAGCTGGTGAGAAAAGAGGTCTGAGGATTGAGTCGTAGGCACTCCAATAATCAGAAGTTGGGAAGGTAAAAAGAAACAAGCAAAAGAGGCTGGAAGTAATGGCCACAGAGGAAAGAAAGAAATGAAGAGGGAATCATGCCCAGAGCTAAGCACAGGACACAGTTCAGAAGATGGAAATGACCACAAGGGTCAAATGCTGCTCAGAAGTCAAGTGAGGCCTTAGATTCAATTTGGTGAATTTATTATCACCATTGGATTTGGTCATTTTAGAAGATATATTTATCCTTCTTTGACATAAAATCAAACTGAGATTCAAAGAGATTAAGCAACTTGCCCAAGTTCAGATAGCTAGAAAGTGGGAGTAGAGGTTATAACTCAAATCTGCCATCTCCAGAACCAATAAGATTTTTCCTCTTTTGGTCATAGTGCAAGTCGTGACCTACACAAGGCACCTATTCAAAGAGCAATTAGAGACTGAACTATGCTCTGCTTCCCAAACCAAGTGCCCTAGAGCAGGGAGCAGTCTGACTTGGGGAAGGGGTATCCTTTTCCAGGAGTATCTTTTCCCAAAAGGCAGGAGAGACTTAGGTGGTGGAAAGCAGAATGATGAGAAATTGGACAAGTCAAAAGAAAAGATAAAAATTAACTCCAAGTAAATTTGAGTATTAGCTGTGTATCAGGATCATCTACAGATACTTAAAAATATACAGGTTCTTCCACTCTAGACCTGTTAAATCAGAATCTCCAAGAATCATCACCTGTGTACCTTAGTACTTATGGGTGGACTATACATTCCAACATTTAAGACCTTAAGATCTTACCACACTTACATGGTATCCAGAAAACCGTAGCTCTTTGAATTTGAGTGGGACATCCCAACCCATACAACAGTACAAAGCAGTGGAGAGTCTGGAGTGGACTTTCTCACTTTATTCCAGAGAACCCTACTCTTGTCCCCTTCAATGTATTTGTGGTCTTAGCTCTGTTGGCCTCTGTTTCTTTGCTGATGACCCCTTTTGTGATCAGCAAAGAAACCTCCTGCTTTTGGGCCTTCTTTCCTTTTCCCCTGTCCCAAAGCCCTTCAGATTATATACTTAACCAACCCTCCCCTCACCTCCCATTGAAATTCAATAATTTATCTCTGGTTGAGCTATGAGGACTCTGAATTCTGTAAGAAGGGAGACAGCAAATAAACTCAGAAGAAGGTTTCATTCTCTAGTCTAACTCCAAAATGGTTATTTAAAAGGTCATTTCACATTGTCAAGATTAACCTCTGAAAAGAATAGCTTCCATATTTTAGTATGCTAAAAGAGTATATATGTCTCCTTTTATCATCCTGGCTTCAGAATGGGACAACCCTCAGAAGAATTATGGAATGGGCCCTGGAGGAGGATGCAAAAAGAAACAAACGTGAGTAATTATACCCCAAATTTCCAAAAGCTCCAAAAGTGAAACAGGTTGGGGAATTAGACTTGGTAATCACTGCTATGATCTAGCTCTTCCTTTCACTCCCACTTCTTTGTAGATAAGGAACTTAAAGTCCATGAGAATTAAATGACTTAGGCAAGGTCATGTAGAAAGTTTAGTGGCAAATCAGGTTTATATGTCAGGAGGCTCAATTCTCAGTCTAGAACAGGAAAGAGATGATTCTAGTCTGATTAAAGGAGAGTACTAGGCTTGCCAGGTAATCACCAAAGACACAGAAGAAAATCCTGGCCCATGGCCGCACCACAGAGATTCTCATATAGCAGCATGGGATTGGGGCCTAAGAATCATAAAACATTTCTGATGCTCAGCCGGGTTCAGGGAACCATGACCTAAAGGGATAAACTGCAGTCAATATTGGTTGTTTAGAAGCCCTCAGCTAGCTTTTCCTAGAAAAAAGTCACCATAAACCGAAAGTAAAATTAATGCAAACAGAGATCAAGAGGTATGAAGTGAGCAAGGTATTGATGAGGGAAGAGAACATCAGATTTTACCCAGCCTTCTCCAGCTCAGTCTCATCTTGAAGCTTGGCTAAAGACTTTGGATTCTATGGACTATCTCTGGGAAACATCAAGTGAAACTGCAAGGCAGAAAGGAGATGACTCCAGAGGACATTGGGAGGATATGGAACCTTTGACTTCTTGAGTCTCTGGCTTGTGTCTAGTTCAGGCTGGGCAGGCACCACAAATCATTTAGCATGAGCTGAATTTCCTGTGGTTGTGGTGAGCTCAGCCCTGGATTCTCTCCAATTCCTGGGAGACCAACAACTCTACTAGCACTAAAGGCCTTGGAAGGCTTGGCTTAAAGAACAAATCAAGAGAAAACAGTACTGGACTTCCTGCCTCAGATCTGAAAGAGAGGTATTCCTGGAAGCAATGAAGATTGAAGACCCCTCAACACAGGGTCTATGCTTTGCCTACTACTTTCCATAGATTATGCAGCTGCTTTTTCAATCATGTTTCAAAAACAAGAGGATCCGAGGAACACTCCATTTCCTGTTCATTTAAATAAATTACTTGTGACACGCCCCTCCCCCTGCCCACCCCAGTTCCTTACATAGTGGCCAAATAAAGGATGTTTGCATAACCTTTTTGTGTGGAGGCAGCTGAGGCTTGATACCTGCGCAAACCAGTGGGACCCTGAGCCATGGCTCTGGAGTATAGTCAGGGGAAGATGGCAAGCAAAACAAGAAAGATAAGCTTGTCATTTAGGATGTCACCCCAGCAGAGGCACCGTCCAGCTAAATATGCCATAGCCACTGGCCAAAGCATCCTTAGGCAGTCTTAGCAGATGGAATTCTCTCCCAGTGCTGTCTGGAGCTAATTAGGAGCAACAGCACATCTGTCTCTGTATTTTCCATGTTGCTATAGTGAGCCAGCTCTGGCTTTCCTGAATGTGATTGATCAGGGTCGACTTTGTCTTTTTGGAAGGTAAGAGTCAGTCCTATAGATGGGGTAAGTATTCTCTGTACAGTATGAACAGATCTTAAAGACTTGTAATATCATACTTGGCCCATTGTTCTTTCTAAACTTTGTATCCTCTTTCAAAATGCAGTTACTCCTGAAGATTTAGTACATTAAACTGTTTCAGGATTCAATTTCAACTTAGTATAATTTCATTGGTTTATGCTCAACCTATTAGGTTGGACTGAAAATATCATGTAGTATGTGCATGTGTATGTGTATGTGTATGTGTATGTGTATAAGGTGCTGGGGAGGATAATAGGCATGCCTTTCATGGCTATTATGCCCATCTGGGGGTCCCAGAGACAGCACCAGGAACTTGATGGTGGATAATGAGAAAGCTTTAGGGGAGAAAGCTAAGAAAATGGGAGAGAGTAAGCCTTACATCAGCATTCCCCAACTGTTCATCCCTCAGAATCACTTGGGGAACCTCAAAAAACTACAAATGCTAGGACTCCATCCAAAGATATTGTGGCTCAGTGAGCCTGAGCCAACCAAGTTTAAAAACCATCACTCTTAGGTGCTCTTCATTTACCTCACAATTTTTTAGAAGGTCATACATCTGAATAGCTTTTCCTTACTTTTCACTTGGAAGGATAGCCTGGTCTACCTCATTGGTCTAAGCTGAGAATGGAATAGAGAAGGAAAAGCAGACTCAAATGAGAAACACCTCCCAAATATAAGGTAAATGAGGTAATCTCTCTCCCAGGCCTAAACCTAAAAGGAGAGCAGGGTCTCTCTAAGTGCCTTGGTTTCCAGTGGC
Source organism: Furipterus horrens (assembly GCF_987537825.1). NCBI lineage: Eukaryota > Metazoa > Chordata > Mammalia > Chiroptera > Furipteridae > Furipterus > Furipterus horrens. The sequence goes on from NW_028327173.1 coordinate 154,996,367, forward strand.
TGAGATCCTGACTTTCCTTGACCCCTGGAGTTCTTTAAGCCTTGAAATCCAAAGAAAAATAAAGTTTAGTCTGGTTCCTTCCAGTAAGAGATGCTGTGAAAGCCAATGAATGATGGGGGCTCCTTGTGCCTTGTTATTCGCAGGGTGTGGCTGGTATCCAGACCCGGATCAGCACAAAAGCTCAGCTCCGGAGTGTCCTTGAGACAACACAATCGTGCTGACGACCTGTTAGAGATAGGAAGGGGAGACGGAACAGGGAAGATGGGAAAGGGACACCTCTTATTATTCCCAAAATACTTGGATGATACTTAATGTTTTTACTGAGTTGAATCTGCTCAGTGTCTGAAGGGATTAAAATCCAAAACCATTTCAGTATGTAGTTTGTATCAGACTCTAATTGGTCCAATATTTGAACCAGTTTGGGTTTTCATTTAATGAGTTCCTTATCCAGATCCAAAGAACTCGGGAATCATTTCCAAGCTTGAATTGATTCAAACTGTGGCTCTTTCTGAATGTTGACAGGTTGGGTGGTTGTTTCATGGAGCACTGTGGACTATGTAAGAGGACCAGGACAGGAGCAGCAATGGGATCCTTATACATCCACCTCCCAGTGGCTCAAGAGTTCTATAGCTGGACAATCCAGGGCCCTGAGGCAGAGAGCACAGAACTATCACTGGTCCCCTGAGTTGGGCCTGCCCCTGCTGGTGACTCATAGTAAAATATCCTCACCATCCTAAGGAGAAAGTAAGGCCAACTTGTCTCCAGAGTTCCTTTTACATTTTTTTTCAAAAACCTGCAGGAGGGAAATCAAGTCCAGGTCTGGGGTTATGTTTGCATGAGAGAGAATCATGAAAAAGTTTGACTCATGCAGAAGGACTCAGGACAAGTAGGGTACCGCAGGCTGGTGATGATCAGTGCTGCTCAAAGACTTAAACCAATGACTTTGCCTCTATGTAAAATAGGTTGTGTTCTACAGAAATAATCAACTCTCAATGGCAATAGAAGCAACTTGGGAGGAGATACACAATTAGTTGGCATCTTGAGGCTACAAACAATTTGGACATACGCCAGGTATTTAGATGTAACTTTTGACTCAAGATTAGTTTCCATATCAGAAGAAGAAGCCCTCATTCTCATGACTAGAATGTGAATCATTTAATAGCTCATACGACATTAAAAATATAGAAAGAATAGTTGCCATCTTTAGTTTACAAGCAATATCAAAGTAAGTTGTGTGAACTCCTTAAGTCAACAGAAATAAATGGGTATCATGCACTGATTTATACCTCTATGCCCTTACCAGAATAGCTGAGAAGAGAGCTATAGTTCACATTTGGAAGGATTCTAATTAAAAACATAGGATCATAATCAAATAATATTGTCTTCCACAAATCATAATCAAATAATTCTATCTACCATCAAAACTGTGGCCATGGGTGAAGGTTAAAAGTGAACCAGCAATGCTATCTTAGATAACACCTAACAATATTTAGTTCACCTTGTTCAATTCATTTCCAATTAAAAAGAAAAAGAAAAACAAGACACGAGTGTACAGATTTAATGATTTGAGCGGGAAAAGTTTCCTCTGATGAATATCTTCTTTTGCTTAAACTTCTATAGACTTTTCTTGGCGCTATGTGAAAATTTCTAAAAGTACTGGTCAAATTAAATTAAAAACTCATATTTTTCTGCCTGAGCCAAGGAAGAAGCTATTGTGATTTTTTATGTTCTTTAGATAATAGACCTCAAATCTGCTAGATTTTATTGCTGGCCTCTAAATATGTTGTGGACATCTTCACAAAAATTGAAGGTCAATTACTGGCATCTTTTCTTTATTCCCTTAAAAAAATATATTAATCCAAATCTCAGAGCTCAGGGAGGTTCTACCCAGCACTTAGGTCTGACTTTATAAGGCATAAAGTCAAAAGATAGGAGACACTGACTCTGATATCTCTTCATCATGTTCTAGTTTATTCCGAGGATCTTAGAGAAAGACTTCATTGGGAGAGTTTCCATGTTCCATGTTGCAATTGTTAGCATCCAAACCAAACAAGTTTCAATACTTGTGGTAGCACCTGGGGCATAAAAACTTTTTTTTTAATCACTAAAATCCACTGAGAAACTTGAATTTGGCTAGCAATACTTAACAAATAAGAACCACAATGGATAGTATGTATTGATTTTTCAAAAATCACTCATCTGCCCACCACCCACAAGTTTATTTATTTGGAGGAAGACTAAGACTTGAATTCCGACCAATAGCATGAAATGTAGCAAATTTAAGTTCTATTTGTGTCGGAACTTTGAAAAACACACAGACAGGATGCTTGTCTCATCTGTTGCTTTCTATTTGGTGAATTTATCTTGGTAAGAATGAAATTGGTCAGTTTTCTAATCCTCAATATCATCATCTGAAATATATAAATTATTTATCCCCTAAGATTACTGGGCCTGATTATATAGCATTAAGAGAAGGAGAAGGAGAAGGAGTAAGAGGAGAAGGAATAAAAAGGAGAAAATAAAAATAAAAGAGGTAATTGTTCATTATGAACAACATGAGGAACTTTACTAAAAACCAATCCTGTCTGACACTTCCTTTAGTTAGCACAGTTTGAACTATATACAAATTTAAAATATGAAGATAGTAATGTGTTGTCCAGGTCTCCTGGACTTTTCTCTGACTGGAATAAAAGTAAATCCTTACATAAACAGGACTGGTGTCTCAGTATCTCTCTTTAAATTACTTGCAATTATTTATCTGTAAGGAATTTCTGAAATGATCAAGAATGCACACTTAACTGAAATTATAAAGTCATGGTGATGTAATTTACAGCATGGTGTCTATAGTTAATAATACGGTATTGCATACTTGAAAGTTACTAAGAGAATAAATCTTAAAAGTTTTCACCACAAGAAAAAGAATTGTGTAGCTATGTATGGTGATGGCTGTTATAACTAGAAGCATTGTGGTGATCATTTCACAGTGTATACAAATACAGTTATCATTATGCTGTGCACCTGAAACTAAAACTGGTATGTGTCATTTTACCTCAATAAAAAAGAAACAATGAGACACCCCCCATTCACATCCACTAGGAGAGCTATAGTCAATAAGACAGACCGTAAATAAGTGCTGGAGAAGATTTTGAGAAATTGGAACCCTCATACATGGCAGGTAAGAATATAAAATAGAATGGTGCAAAAACTTTAGCAAACAGTTTGTCAGTTTCTTAAAAAATTAAACATAGACTTACCAGAAATTCTACTCCCATGTACCCAAGATACTTGCAAATATATATCCATAAAAAGACTTGTTTATGAATGTTTGGCTATTCATAATAGCTAAAAAATAGAAACAAGCCTAATGTCTATCAACTGATTACTAGATAAACAAAATATGCTATGTTCATGAAATGGAATATTTGTCACTCATAAGGCAATGAAGTGCTGATTTATACTACAACATGGAAGAACTTGAAAGTTTTATAAGTGAAAGAATACAGACACAAAAAGCCACATATTGTGTGATTCCATGTATTTGAAACATCCAGAATAAGAAAACCTACGGAGACAGAAACAGATTAGTGGTTTCCAGGGACTAAAGGGAGGGTAAAAGGAGAAGTGAATGCTATTGAGTATGGGTTTCTTTTTGGGGTGATGAGTATATTATTGGATTATAGAGTGGTGATGGTTGCACAACTTTGTGAATAAACTAAAACCCACTAAATGTACACTTAAAAGGGTGACTTTGATGGGTGAGTTTTATTTTTTTTAAATGTACTGAGAATCTAATAAGTATTAGTTGCTATTTTGGGCACTGAGGTTAGTAGAAGAGTAGGTCATACCCTGTGCCCTTGTGAAAGTCTAGTGAGGAACAAAGGCACATAAATAATTCACTACAATGACAAGCACTATAATTAAGTACCAGGAAACAAGGGGAAACCAGAAAAGGAAGCATGTGATGTTGTTGAGGAATTACAAAAAAGTTCACAGAAGAGGTAACATTTTTGAGCACTGGAGCACTTCACCAGACAAGCAGAAGGGAGAAAAACATTCTAGGCACAGATAAGAATGTTTGAAGATCTAGAAACAAGACAGAGCAGGTCCTGATGGAAATTCAGGACATAACACAATGACTTTCCATTTCTAAGTTTACTCCCAGAGAGACACTTTTAAATATGAAACCAGGCAATGAACAATCGAGTGACGTCTCACCAGCTATGCCATGTCCCCAAACAGAAATTCAAATGACAAGATCTGTTTATACCTCTCAAGATTAGCTAAGTGTATGAAGTGAGAGTTTTGTCAAAAATCACTTCTGGGTGACCACTTACATGACAAACAAATACATGACTCAGAGTAAAAAAATAAAGTTGTTGGCATACTTTTGTGAACTAAAAACTTGTGAAATTCAGTCCCTTGGATCTCACTAAATACAGACCCTAGAAGAAGAGCCTCAAATTATTGTGTACCTCAGATTATTTTAATTAAAATAAGGTATGGGTTAACAATGAAAGGGAAGAATAAAAAAAAAAGCTATCTCAACTATTTTTCATATAATGAAGTAATTTCATTTACTCATTTATTCATTCATTAAAAAAATTGTTTTTCTATTACAATTGTCCCATTTTCTTCCCCATTCCTGTCCATTCTTTCACCAACATTTATTTTGTGCCAGGTGCTGAGCTAGTTGTTTTCCAGTTGTATAAAGCTAGATAAGAAAAAGTAAGGGTAGAAAAAGAGGTGAAGGTACTACACTTCCTTATACCTAGAAGAGTAGAGCCATAAACATCTTTAAAAAAACAACAGGCTTGTGATAGAAAGAATTAAGTACAGAAATCTCTGATACATTTAGTACAAGAACTTTGGCAAAGCTTCAAAGATGAAAGGATAAAAGAAGGGGCACATTGTAAAGCTTAGAAGAGAAATAACCCTGGAAATCATTTATGTTGTCATCCAGGTAGAGTTCAGACCAGACATCAGAACCAGGTATATAGAAATATTTAGACTTTTTTTCTAAACAAAGGACAAAAATTTTACATCAGTACTTTCAAAGACAATATGCATTTTCACTTCTAACTATGACAGAGTAACTAAGACCAATTATAAAAGCTGCACAAAATACTGTAAGACAGTGGTGTGTAAGGGTAAGAGAGCAAATAAGGCAGCCAGAACCTAAAGGGCCAAAGCCCCGGACAGTAGGCACATGCACTGGCAGGCTCACATTCACTGCCGCTTTGTTCCCCTGGGACATTTTCCAGTTCAAATCATGGGGCATGGACTCTGAAAAAAGTGGTGGCCCAGTGCTGTGGTGGTCTCACTGAGCAGGAGAGATGAAAAATCCAGAACTTGAGGGCCAAGTTCCTGGAGAAAAAGGAAACAAAAAGAAAAGTGAGTCTTTCTGTAGGTAATTTTTGGGTGGTGCATTTTATGTCCCCTAAGTCGTATGTGCGTGACGTAAAAGACCAAGGGTCAAAGGAGAAAGCAATAGAGCAGATGTTAAAAGTTCTTACCACAAGGGAAAAAATTGTAATGATGTGAGGTGATTAATGTAGCCTAAACATATTGCAGTCATCCTTTACATATTGTCGTCGGCAGCCGTCCGTCTCGAGAGACGATGGTGTAGCTTCTTAAGAGTCTATCTGCACCGCCGAGAATGGCTGTGCAGTCCGACTCGGGAGTGACACAGTATCTGTCTCCTCCCGTGTTGAATCGACATCATGCGATGACGCTGGAGTGTCCTCTCCAGTGAAGCTGAAGCTACACAGCCTGGGCAGGGTGATATGGAGGGTCTGCTGTTGCCCATGCAGCAGACCCCCCCTCTCTTCGCAGCTGAAGGATCCAAGGGAAAGACGGAGTCAATACAGCTTGGCTTCAGGTGCGCCGCAGGAGTTGCCGGTGTTGACTACAACGTCAAACCGCCTTAGGGACTCCGGCTCCGGATTTTCTGTCGGGGTTTACTCCCTTAGCCTTTCCCCTGAAGAGGTATGCCGCAAGGCAGCGGAGGTTTTTTGGAGTCAGAGTTTTCCTTCTCTGATGTGCCCTGACTGGAAGATCGAACCAGCGACACTTAGCTCTCAGGCCGACGCTCAATCCACTGAGCCAAACCAGCCAGGGCACATCCTTTACATATATTAAATGATTATTAATATAAATAATATCAAAACATTGTGTTGTAGATTTTAAACTAATATGATATGTGTGAATAATATCTCAATAAAAGGGAATAAGTAAGGGAAGGGTTTAGTCAAGGAACGTGTATAAATGACTCATGGACATGGACAACGGGGAGGGATATAATTGAGGGAGAAGAGGTGGGCTAGGTGGGGGGAGCAATGGAAGAAAAATGGGACAACTGTAGTTGAAAAATCAAAAAATAAAATTAAAATAAATAAAAAATAAAACTACAGAAAACACTTTTGAAGGTGTTATGTTATCCTTGCATTGTATGAAAATATGGTAAAAATATAAACTTAAAGTAACTCCTATAAATCAAAGATGAATGCTGAACTCATTGGAATAGAAAATAAAATTAAAAGGATATTTCAAACAAACAAATAGAGGGAGAAATTGAATAATTAAACATACTTTATGATGTAGAAATATTTACTTTCTAAACAAAAGTAAAACTTTTGTATGCACTAATTTTAGAGGTAAGGAAAAAATTTCATTTTGACAATTAAAAAGGAAAATTTAACACTTCTAAATATTTCAGTATTTAATATTATTAGAGAAAAATTACATATTATTTTGTATTAATACTAATAAATAGCAACATTTCATGATAAAATGATCAATGAAAAAGGAAGGTTTAATAACCTAAATTTATATACACCTAATAAAATAGGCTTACCAATTTCAAGGCACAAATGAATAGAATTAAATGGAGAAATAAATAAGTTCACAATTATGTATTCAATAACTACAGAACGCAGAATATTTTTAAATGCACATAGAGGACCTACCAAAATTGACCATAAAGAAATGTTCAATAAAAGATAAAGAGTTAAAATCATAAGGTATTTTTCCTGACAACGGTAAAAACAACTAGTAATACCAGGTCTGTCCAGAAGGTATCCAGCCATGTAATATGAAAGATGGAGACATTTATTGAAGAAGATACAAGAAACATTGTACATAGGACAATGAAGCCTCAGTCCCCTTCAAAGCAGGCACCTTGGGACCTCACACGGCTGCCCTGTCATAGTTTCCTGAATCTTATTGATGGCCTGATATCTTTTCCCTTTCAAAGGTGATTTTAGTTTTGGGAAAAGCCAGAAGTTGCAGGGTGCCAAGTCTGGGCTGTAGGGAGGCAGTCACCTGAGTGACTTGATGTTTTGCCAAAAAACTGCACGAGATGTGATGCATGAGTGGGTACATTGTCGTGATGAAACTGCCAATCACCAGTTGCCCATAGCGGTGGTCTTCTGAATCATCCAAATAGTTTCCAGGGAGAAATGTTCAAGCTTAACTCAAAATTTGATGCAGATTCGTTGCTCTACTCGCTCAGTCATTTTGAATGTGACAGCCGCACAGTACACATGCTCACTCAATGGCATCTACCGCCCCCACTGACTAGTATAGTGAGGTCGTCATTGTTCACGCATGCACATGCCAGTCTACTCTCCTCAGCTACCGGGTTACATCGATGTCCCACAAACTGTTCTTGTTATATTAATGATGGCTTGACTTTTTCCAGACACACCTCTGATATAAATAGCTTATTCCTAAAATAACTAGAAAATGATTTTTAAGAAGGACACTTATTAATAGGTAGACCAGAACATGTTTCTTCAGTAACAGTGAGAGAATGTGCAAAGCTTCGGCTTGGTCACGTTCTTTTCATTTGAAACTTTTCTTTGTCTGTGTGCCTCAACTAATGCATCCCAAGCTCAATTCCCCACTCCTCCCAAAAGCAGAGGCCTCTTCTGCACTCAGAGAGAAAGAAAGCTCTTCTGACTTTCCCTTCAAGTCTCCACGTTTTTGCAAATTTCTACCTAAAGGAAGTTTTTAGTGTACATTTTCACATAAAGGTAAAATATATATATATATATATCAGGCCAGCATAAGAACCAAAATTAAATCAAGCTCTGTTCAATAATTATAATGGCCAAATCAGCCCTTGACCTTCTGGAGAATCAGGCTGACCAAAATGAGAGGGCTGGTGTGACAAATAAAATGTTCTGTGAACAAATCAACTAGTTAATAAACAATTTCATGGTAAATATGACCAGGAAGCCTCTTTTTTATTTTACTTTATTTTCTTCCCTTTTTTGGCCTGTACCCTATCTGACTTAGTGAATGGCAATGTACAAAATTAGAATGCCATGCTCTTGAATGAGAAGTCAATGAGTCAAAAACCAAGTTTGATTGGATTGTACTGACTCAACCATTGTGACAGGCAAACAGGTTGGGCGGGTACCCATGACGTCAGTTCTTCCACAGTGCCTTCCACCCTTCACTTCCTGGCCACCTCATCTTCTGCAGTAGATAAGTGGCCAGGCTAAAGGAAAATGTACGCCCTGACCCTAACCAGATTATTCAAATTCATGTGACTGCATCCTCTCCTGCTCCAGGGCTCTTGGCCTCTTCTCTCGCTGTTTCCTTTGCCTAGAACCCTCTTCCCTCACTTTTCAGACAAGTGAGATCAAGCAGTACTTCCTCCCTGTGCCTTTTGACCCTTTTTTGATGAAATGAATGGCAACCTCTTCTAGGCTTCATTAAGCATTTTTTTTGGTGTGTCTATTATAGCACTTTTGTTTTGATATTACTTGTTTAAATGGTTGACTTCCTTATATACTATGAACCCCAGAAGAGTAGTGTCCATGTTTTATTTTTTAATAATAATACTGGGCTCTTACTATGTGCCAGGCACAGAATGGAAGCCTCACCGCATACTTGACTAAAGCTGTTGTTGTAGAGTCATGCTCATCCAACACATGAGGAGGAAGTCCTACGGAGGGGAGGTAACTGGCTCCCAATCAACCATAACTGAAGCGACAAAGCAACAAGCGAACCCGTGTGTGTGACCCCAGAGCCTAGTTCTTACCCATAGTCTACACCTTACCAACTTTTCCCTCCAAGAAACTCCTTTGGTGCTTAATGAAGTTTGACATTGAAGGCACCATTTTTCCTTAACTGTACAAGGGGGCACCCCCCCCTAAAAATAATGGGATTGTCTTCTAGAGGGCAGGCCCCTTGTAGTACAGGCCTCCCCCGCTAGGTGAGTGTTCTAGGAGCCCATCGGTATCAGTGCATCAGCTGATGTTGCTGTAAGATGCTGGGTTCAGCTTCAGTGAATTTTTTTGAAGACTTTCAACACATTTACCTATTTCATGAGTGGTTTACAAGCACACCTGCCCACATCACACTGAACGTTCAGCAGTTTTTGACCAAAAAGGTATGACCCCCATGTCCCACCCACCCTATTCACCTGATCTCACTCTGAGCATTTTGTTTGTTTCTTTGTTTCCCCAGATGAAAAAATTCCTCAAAGGGAAACATTTTGCTGATGGGGAAGGGGTGAAACAAAGAACAGCAAAAGCATTAAAGGCATTGAAATTAACAAGTTCAAAAACTGTTTTGAACAGTGGAAAAAACATCTCGATACATGTATTGCATCAAATAGAGAGTACTTAGAAGGTGGCTGAAGTTTAAACATGTAAGAATAAATATACAATTTTTTATAAATAAATTCAGGAGTTTTGGGGGACCCCCTCATACAAGTGCCCAATAGAACATATTTATAATATGCAGGTAGAACTGATGAACATAGAAACTATGTGTCTAATAAAAAATATCTATATATTTTTAAACCAATCAGTAAAGAAGCAAATCCACTGAATTCCTAGAATATATCTTACTAATGAAGACAAAGGGACAAGGATTCTGAAACCTCAAAGGAGAGGTTCAGGAGGGGTGGCAATGCCAAACACACAGGCAGAAGGAAGCACCGCAGAACTTCAGTGCTGACCAGCAGACCATGAAGGGGAAGTTTAGTTGATTGAAAGGTGCAGACTGTTCTCCACAAGAAAACACTCTGTGTAGGGCTCAGCCTTACACTGCTACATCTGTTTCTTCTGACATCTGAAATGGGTCCATGGAGAGCCAGAGGGACCTCTGTAGCCCAGAAGCATCCACCCTGCTTTAGTCTAATCACTGTCTAATCTCTGAGAGTTTCACGGCATCACTGAGGTGAGATGCTGCTATTTTGTGTCAATTCTGGATTTGGCTGATAACCCCCTTTCATGAGGTTTTATACCCCTTTTGTGACATTAGTTGTTTTGTGTTATCGTCTTAAAGGACTTGCCAGTGACAGGATTGCCGCTGAGACACAGGTACAGTGCCATTTCTCTGTCTGTGAAAGGAAGAAGCTCAGCAAGTCCCAACATCTCCTGTTCAGAAAGACAACCAGGTAACTGGCAGGGCTGCCTGATAGACAGACTACTTAGTCCCACTCCTGTGGGCCCATCAGAAAGGGTGAGAATAATGAGAACAATTTTTATGATGTTTGGGTGACTATGGAGACTCAGGTTAAGCCTGCATGCAAAGTACAAGGACAGGGCCGCCATCCCCCAGGGAAATGTTGCTCTTAGAGCCTAGGAAAACATATGCAAAAGAATTCCAGAGACACTACTGTCCATTTTTTCCTCTTTGCCTTGTCACTTTCTTTTTTCAATAAAAAATGGGTGCATTGGCTTCATTTCCCAGAATATACATGATTCTTCTTCCTTCAATACCCACCCATTGGCAGGAGAGACTACTGACATAGACAGATGAGGCTGAAGGAAAAATTTTTTGACCACCCTTAATTCCTGTACCTTTATCTAGGTTAAAGGACGGAAGGGTAAATATATAAGAAACTTATTCCTTTCACTTTTTATTTTACTCTGTTTTCTGTGTATATTTTATCTCTGCATTAACAATTCAGGTTCAGATACAAGCTTAGATGTACGCCCCTCCCCATCTCAATAAATTAACTAGCTCCCTGACCTCAGAGATGGAGTTCTACATCTCATTACGGACAACCATATTTATATTCTTTTGCTAATTAATACTTATCATGTATGTGAAATATTATGAAGACCCAAGCCTTTAATAGATCTGGGATGGTGATGAAACTCAAAGACACTATTTGTTGGGACCCATACCAATAATACAGTAAGAAGGGTACTGTGGTGGAGTGATGATTTAAGGTCAAGGGAGTAACTGGGTTCCAGCAACAGGTACATTAGTATGTCATCTCAGATGTCCAGGTCTCCAGTGATGACTGCTCCTCAGCCTTCAATAGACAGAATTTTTAAAAAAATAACTTGAAGATATCTTCCTCTCCATTGGTGATGGAGTTACTAGTTGTTTAAGTGTGCAGAGTCTGTTTGTTGGTCAGTTCTTTGGCTAACGTTGCCTTCACACTCTGATTCATTCTTCTTCCAAACCACCCCCTGCCCCACCCCCATCTCACATCACATTTCAAAAGGTTAATCCCTGGCTCTGATCATTGGCAGGCCTCACTCTTATTAAACATGGCTCTCATTTCCCTTCTTTTTATATTCTGGTAACCATCCAAGTTTCCTCGTAGGACTACGAAATGCAGTGCAAAAACAAGCCATTTAAAGTCTGCGTCTTTGGGTTATGGACCATTCCTGAGCACTAACTAGGTGGAACCAGGAGTTGGCAACAGGCACCCAACACAAACTTGGCAGGCCGGGTGGAAGAGACTGAAGGCAGAGATGTCTTCTTTTTTTTTTTTTTTTTAAGATTTTATTTGTTTATTTTTAGGAAGGGGAAGGGAGGGAGAAAGAGAAGAAGAGAAACATTGATGTGTGAGAGACATCGATTGGTTGCCTCCTGCATGCACGACCACCAGGACCGAACCTGCAACCTAGGCATGTGCCCTGACCCAGAATGGAACCAGTGACCTTTCACAATATCCAGCCAACTGAGTCACACCCATCAGAGCAGCAAAGATGTCTTTATAAAAGATAAAATACACCTGATTGGCTGTATCAAATATATTTCTTCTACTGACCTCATACATTGTCATGTTATATGAGTCAACAAAGGGAAATAAAAAAGTTTTCGTATGCTGGGGAGTCATACAAGATAGAGGAAGACTAAGGACTCTGAGGTTTGCAGTCCTCCGTTTGAGGGTGTGGACAGCTCAATTATTGTCATTGCTATCTGAACAAGTTCCCCAAGCTCCTGTAGTCTCAGTGTCCGTATCAATGAAATGGAAATTAGAATAGAACCTGCCTTATAGGGTAGTTATGAAAATTAAACAAACACATTATAAAATATGTAATGTTCTTAGTCTTGGGCAAAGCATATACTGTAATGAGGGCTCAACAAATGCTAAATATAAGATAAAATTACCTTTCTGTTAGTAATGTTCACCTAGCTCACTTATACCTGTTCATGTGTCCAAACACAGGAAGAAGTATGCTCAAACATGGATCATTCCAGGAATCTGGGGTTTTTTGTTCCAATTGCAGCCTGTTGAGAATTGTTGATGTGTGGGACAGTGGCTGCAGAGAGAATCTCTGAATCTATAACAACACAAGGTATACATGAGTGGTGAACTGACTCTCTCTACATAATCTCAACAGGACATTTTCACACCCGAGTTCCACTGCATATTCACATTAGTCTTGGACCTATTGCCATCTGAGTTTTTGGCATCTCTCTAGAATGGGCCCGATTTTATTCTGAGTTTGGAGTAATAGAGGTGTAGAGGTCTCTAGAAAAGTGGCTTAGAGGAGGATAATGGCAGCAGAATATATTCTATGCTACTGTCCCAACGCAGAAACATACACACATCCAATTTCAACATAAACTCAAAGACTCACTCTTAAGAGACCTGCTGTGGAGACATAAAGGTTGGCTCTGTATTTATCAAACTCTGCGTTGGACTCCCAACTTCATTTCCTCCTAGACCCTTATTGGCAATTTAGCAAATCTCTCTAGGCCTCTTTTTTTCTGTTTAAAATGAGAATTACAATAGCTTCTACTCTGGAAAGTAGTTTAAATAATACGATTCATGTAACATGCTTAACATGCAGTGTACAGTCTTTAGTGAATATTAGCTACTGGCTTTATTTTGTTTTAATTTTTTTAAGTTATCATAAACCCAATCTGAAGCTCCAAGGGAAAGATTATTTTGATTAAAGGCAAAACAATCTTGTTCAGAGGTTTGTTTCAAAATATCTGTCAGATATTAACAAAAGCAAAAGTCCAAATACTCAGGGACTGAAAGAAAATAAACCAAAATATCCAGTGACTTTCTCTTAGGGATGGACTTTTGGGAAATTGTTGGGGTTTTTTTTTTTTTAAATACTTTTGAAATATTCCGAATTTTCTACAATGAGCACATATTACTTTTATAGTCAGGAAAAATCATTAGATTTTATTAGCTTCTCTTTTTACTGACCACCCAAGGTGGTCTTTGCTGTATTCTCTGGTTAAATATGGTGCCTAATGACTGGAAGTTTGGTTAAAAGTGTGACTGTATGGGTGTACGTATGCATGAGTATGTGTCTACATGTGTAAAGTTGTCTTATTTCAAATTTTTGCTCTGTTTTTAAAATGTTAAAATAAAATATCAAAATGTAAAAATAACCCATTGTCAAGAATGATCAAATATTATTATTTAGTTCACTTTATTTCAGATATTTTGTTTATATAAATAAAATAGAATATTACAAATAAAATTAAAATTCCCTTTTTCTCTCTTTCCAAGTCTCAAAGGGTGGTCATTATTGTGAAATTTGAGGGTACCATTTCAGTCCATATTTTTCTATTTTAATTGTATGTATATGCTCCATGAGTAGTAGACAGTATTGCTTTGCATATTTTGTAGTGTTTACAGATTCTTTCATGCTGTATCTGCCATTTTGCAGCTTGCTTATTTTAACTCAAATTATATTTTCTAGATCACTACTGTCCACTAAAAATATAACATAAGACATATATGTAATTAAAAATTTTCCAATAGCCTCATCAAAAAAAGCAAAAAGAAACAGGTAACATTAAATTTAGTATGTATTTTATTTAACCCAATACATTCAAAATATTATTCTAACATATATCTTTAGTCATATTTTAAGTTGTCAATATTGTTATATGGCTAGTAGCTACCAAACTGGAGAAAACACAGTTCTAGATCTATTTATACACATTCACTTAATTGTTGTAGTCTCTCTGTCTCTCTCTCTCTGTCTCTCTCTCTCTTCCTCCCTCTCTCTCTCAATAGGTTTTTCCCTATTGCAAATAATGTTTCACTGAACATTTTTGTCTATGTCTCCTGCTACATATGTATAAGAGCTTCCCTTGTGAATAGCATGCGTGGAATTTCCAGTTCATAGGAGTGAGCATCTAGCTATAGGACTGTTGCCAAATTGCTCTCCATCGTGGTTATATCAATTTACATTCTTAACAACTGGGGCTGAAAATGCTTGATTCCCACATCTTCATCAGACTATTAGAGTGGAATCCCACATCTACTTGTTAACTGGGAGACCTTGCCAAACTTTTTAACTCTGTTTCTTTCTCTGTGAAATGAGGCTAATATATAAAAATGGTACCTGCCTTATTGTTGTTAAAATTAGATGAGTTAGTACATGGAAAGAAAGCATTTAAATCTCTGCCTGGAAAATGGTGATTCCTCAATAAATGTCAGCTATTGTGATTGTTGTCATTATCTCATTTTTTTCTTAAAAAAAAAACAAACATTGTTATTGTATTTTTCCATTACCTTTTAGCCCCCTTATACCCTTGCCCCCACTATCACCACACTGCTGTCCATGTCCATGAGTCCTTTTTCCTTTTTGCTCCATCCCTCTACCCCCTAACCTCCCCCCAACCCCCTTAGCTGTAATCCTGAGTGCTCTGTGGAGTAAGCATGATAGGTGTTATTATTATCAAGATAAGAGATTGGATAAAACGCAATCCAGGTCAGGAATTCATTAAGTATTAAACATCATAGCTACAAAGAGACAATTTCATCCAATCTCCCTTTTGCTTTAGAATAGAAAAAACTTTGATTTTCAGGGCTTTTGTCTAACTTCTCCAAATTGGTTAGAATATTAGCATCTGGAACTAAGTCTTCTAACTCTTGGATATTACTATTGTGTAAATATTTTTCTTTCTCAAAAAACATTGGAGGAAGTATAATTTTGGCCATGATGAAATGCCAAAGTTCATGGGAAATACCATAGATGTATAACCTCATTTAATTAGAGCAAAGATTTAGAATACTTTCCTTTTATATCCTAATATTCAGTTAGCATTTCACTTCTGTCTGCTACCATTACCACCAGCATCACTCACACCATGACACTACCAATACCATTACCCAGTTTCCCATTGAGGTCATACCTACTGCAACTGGAATAAGTGATTTTAATTAATGTTGACTGTGCCTCCAAAATGCCTAGGGAGAGGAACTTAGAGTCTAGTGCTTAGAAGAGATGTCCAAATCTACGCAGGGAGGATAGACACTAGGACTGGGAAAGCTTTCTTTCTGTTTTCTTTTTTACCTTAAATTCTGTTAAAATTTCCCCTTATTTTCATTCATTGTGTGTATATTTTCCTAAGTTTTTGGATATATCTGCTATTGTGTGAAATTTCTATCACCTGGATCCCTTCAGGATCAGTTTCTATTGAAGGTTTTTTTCCCTTGAGTATTTTTTATGTTTTCTTTGAGCATCTAGTAATTTCTGGTTGGCAACTGGACATTATGAACTATACAATGTAACATCTCTAGAGTCTCTTATATTCTTCCAAAGAGTAATTCTTTTAAAATTCAGTTAGTTTGGCTAGACTCAAACTCCCAATTCTGTCTTCTTTTGGTGGACAGCAAATCAACTCTCCACTCAGTTCATTCAGATGCCAGCTACTGTTAATTTTCAAAGCCCCTGGGCTCTTCCCTAGCCATGTGTAGTTTAGCAATCATCCAAGGTTTTAGGAGATTTTATACTTGTATGTTTGGGGCTCTTCCCTTGTGCAGTTCCCTCCTTTCCAGGATTATCATTCTAATTTCCTGCTCTGTCTGCCAGAAACTGTCTGATACCTCAAACCAGTTAAGATGGTGGCTTCTGCTGCTATAATGGTGTAGACAAGAGCCTGCAAACATTAAAATATCACTAATGAAATTTTTCTTTCAAGGAAAGAATTTTCTCTAGTTTTAATTTTGATCACTCTCTGGTTCCTTAATATAATTTTTAAAAATATACTGTACAGGTTTTATAATTTCCATTTGAGAGTTAGTCCAATCAAGACTCTCCACTATTAGTGAAGCTGTAACATCCTTTACATGTATTTTAATCTAAAATAGTTCCACCTTTCCCCATGTTATTTACTTATTGAAGAACTTGGATATGAGATGAAGATAAGTGAAAGCACTTATAATATTGTCTCTTCTTTAAATGTTTGAAATTTGTCTTAATAAACATTTTAAAATCAAAATATTACTTCATGAGTAGTGCTGTGTGCATCCTATTATTTGACAAAAGGAGCATAATGTTTTGTTGGAGATCTATGAGTCACACTCTCATGCTTGCAACAGTTTATAAGACTATTCTCAGAGCTTTTTACAATGTCTGACAGATAGAAGATGCTCAAGACATGCTTGTGTGATGAATGAATGAGTAAACAAAAGAATAAAGGATCTCGCCCATGATTACATGGGTGGAAGAGCAAAATTTGGTAAATAGGTTCTCCAATTCTAGATATTTAGTGCTACTATGGCTTTTTGACTATGCTTACTTAATTATACCATCTCTTGGACAGAAAACCAGGAAAAATAAAATTAATTATGTACCCTTGAGTGGTACATATTTACACCCCTTCTGCAACACGTTGTCCAAATATCCAACCTTTAACACCACTTTTTATTGACCCTGACAAAAAGAACAGAAAAGTTTACCTCCACCATGTAGAAGAAATCATGTTAACCATCTTTCTTCCATGTATTAAATGTATAGAGTGGAATTTTTTTAAAGAGCAATTATAAAGGAGAGGGAAGTCAATGCTCTTCCTGCAAAATTAAGAGTGGAAATTAACTCTGTACTCTCAGTAAATGTCACATAAAGAAGAGCAACACATTCATATTGCCTCTGTCTGATACGATGATCAATAATGTCTGGGATAGTTCTATAAATGAGTTGTTCAATTTTTCACAAAGGACAAACATCTAACTTGACCATCTTACAAAAAATGCTCAGTCAGAAACAGAAGAGGCATCTTAAAACAAGCTTCAGTGCATGCAGGGCAGGCAAAATAATAGAAACCATATAAAAATTATTTTTAAATGTTATACTTTGAAGCCGATAGCTTGAGATCAAAGACAGTGGTGAACAGCTTATCTAAAATATCTTCTCAGAAATTTGGATGGCAAAAACAAAGAACTTTTCTCCAGGCCTTAATAATTTTCCCTAAAACCAGAGCAGGATAGTACTCGCTGTCCATAGATGAAGTCCAATGTAGTAAGCAAGTGGCACATAAAACAACTTGCAACAATGATCTGCATGATGCAATAGATCTGATTTTCTGTAAATAAACCTCTGTTTAAAATCCTGGGGCTTTCCTCCCCCATAGTGACTTGGAGCCTAGAGAAAGGAATACCTCTGTGATTAGCCTGAGATCTTCCAGTTGTTTTAACTCAAGGTTTAGGAAGGCTATGGTGATTGGAGACAGGTGAGAAGAAAGACAGTGGGGCGAGATGGTTAACTATTAGAAAAAGAGGAGTGGAATTTGCAATGGGTGACTCACCCGGAGCTGCAGAGGTGGACGTTAGACAAATGAGAGAGGAGGTATGAGAGGGAGAGGGGCAGCAGCCTGAGGATGGCAGAGGGTTCCAGTGGAGTCAAGGGTGAAAATGCTAAATTTTCCTAATCCTAATACTGTTGTTTATTATTTTGGTTTAATACACAAATTTCCTGAGCTCCATCTCAGACTTACTAAAAAGAAGGTACAGGAATGGGGGCTGAAAACCTCTTTAAAAACCTTTTTTTTTTAAGACCAATAAGTGATTCACATACTCATCCACGTCCCGCTGCCTTGCTGTTTGAATTCCAGGTCTCCAGTTACTAGGACATTAATGTCGGCAAATGCCACTGCCAGTATTGATACAGGCAATACAAACTTCTGTTTGTCCAACTGAGTGCACTGCTCCTTGAGCACACTGCTTTTATTCCTTTAAGATATTTTTCTGGGATTTGACTTCACAGTGTTATATGCCTATCTCCCATATGTGGTGGCAAGAAGAAAGTCTGGAGACAGACTGGAGATATGACACTAGTGTCTCAAAGGGATGATAAAGAGGACTAGACATGACTGCCAAGCCAAAGAAAATGAAACTGACCCAGATTTTTAACAGTTTCACTGAGGTGTAATTGAAATACAAGCAAGTAATGGCACTAATCCTATCTTAGCCTTGAACTGGATCATACTTTCTTTGATGACAGGAATTGTGTCTTGTGATGTTTTAAAAATACTACCTTGTACCTGTAAGACTATTTATAAAGGTTTACTGAATGGATGGATGGATGAAGAGACCATCAGGCTCTCTCCTTTGACAGACTACTGCCTATATAATATTAGATGGGGAAAAAAGTGGATAAGCTTAATACCCTGTAAAACCATGATTCTAAAGTGAGTAAATTGAGCAGTTTCCTGGAATAAGAGAGAGAGAGAGAGAGAGAGAGAGAGAGAGAGAGAGAGAGAGAGAGAGAGAGAGAGAGAGAGAGAGATGGAGAGAGGGAAAGAGGAAGTCACTAAATGTCCTTCTGGACTAAAACTATGAATGCTACTCTAGCCTCTCCTGTCAAGAGTACCTTACCGATCAATGTTTACTACTTTGAAAAATGTCCTTCCCCTGCTTAGCCTCCCCACTGTGCGTAAAGGGGACTAAATGGAAACAGTGAGAGACTCTGTCTCTCCCTGCCTTAGGGCGGGATGTCAAGAGGCTTTCCTGCCACTTAGACTCCCTTCCTGCGGCATGACTGTTGTGGTCCAGGGCAGTTTGAACAGTCTCACAAGAGCCAGAGACTAGGCGTCCAGCATTCCTTTTAATGATTATTATGTGGAGCTGAGTGCCAGTCTTCAGAGAAATTGGCCTTCCTGCCCTCCACTGGCTTCCCTTCAGAACAGAGAGAACATTTCACAGTTTCCCAAGTTTCCCTGCCAATCTGGTGTTGTTGAAACCTCCTTTTTTCCCATCTGTATTTGATCTGCAATATATTTTCTTGCTCATTTCTGGTAAAATATTTTAAAGCCTAGATATTTGTTTAGTGGCTCTTTTGAAACTCCGTTAATTCTTCCTCTAAAGATACCACCTTTTCTATTACTTTAACTCATGCAGAATTCATTGCTGGATTGTGCTGTCACCACTAAAAGTTCTGATAATTTTTTTCCCAATTTAAGCTGCTTAATGGGTTTAATATTCTTATGACTAACAATAAGACCATCAAAATCAACCCCACTCCATAAAATTAGGATTCTTCAGAGTCCTGGCCAGTCTGGTGAGTTAGCACCATCGCAGGCCTCTTTCTTTCCCCTGTTGCCCCAGAGTTTCAAAGGGACATCATCAGTTTAGTTTAACACCCACCTTTGAGGCATCTAAAAATAGTTGTAAGAAATATGATAAAGATTAAAATATTTTCAAGGTTTGAAATGTTCTACATGTCTAATAAATGTCTCTGAATTCCAGAATTGAGACATATGATTATTTGACCATTAAGAATCAATTGATATAATTAGAAAAAATAAAGAGAGGAGGTGTGCTGAAGATTAGTTGTGCTGAAGATGGCTCTAAAACAAAGCATAATTAGTAGAAAACTAAAGAGAGTAAAAAATTACTCCAGCTGTTGAAGCTATTGATCTTTATTTACTCTTTTGGATTCTGCAACGAAAACTGGTTGTGGTCCACGTTGCTCTGTGTATCTCCAGGCACTCTTTTCTCAAAGATAATCTTGGTGTGTAAACCCATGTACACATGTGGCCTCTCTGAGTACTACATACCACCTAGTAAATGTCCTCTAATTTCTCTCCATTTCATTGTCCTGTTTGAATTCTTCCCTTTACATCTGTCTCACTAACCCTTTAGTCTCTCATTGAAGAATTTCTCAGAGTGATGTGTCTTTATATCCAGCTAGAAAGAAATTTATTTTTCAAACTGACTCAACTATAGAAGGAGTTTCTGTAAAGCTAATAAAGCTCCATATCAAAATTCCTCACTTGCACGAGCTTTGTCCAAGGCTCTGTACCTAATTTTGCAGTCATATTATTTCCCTTAAAAGTGCTCCTCAAAGTTATACATGAGTATGGTCCCATAAAGTCCCCACATATGCCCCTGTTCTCTACTCACCCCTGTACCTTCTCTTACCCATTAATCTTCTCAAATCAAAACCAATGAAAGACATGCCAAACTTATTTTCTCTTTGAGTCTCTCCATCAAACAGATAATTTGTCAAAACTTTTTTAAAAATCATCTTTTCTTCATCCTGAGTTTTTCTCATGCTTAATGTGCCATCACACTTTCTTATCAATTGAAAAAAGTCTAGCACCAAACAAAAACTTTGGGCTTCTCCACATCACTTTCCCATTGTCTTCAAAGTAGAGGTTAAAAGTCAAGCTCAGGGACAGCTCTTCGCCTTCCACTATGGCTCAGGAGACATCCAGTCTCTAAATGAAAGAATTCAGGATGTCATTTAAGATGCATGCCTTTGTAGCATCCCAAAGGCTGGACAATTTGTGCAATGTATCATTTCCTTTTCCTTTCTTTTGGACTGTGTTTTCAAAGTCTCTGGGGATAAAAATGAGGTCATAATCTACGGTCAGTCTTTCTGTCCAGTAGAGAAAGCTCTACATGCATAGTTTTGTGATGACTATCACCAATGTTTGCTCACAAGGTGAGCCTTTAGAAACCTAAATGAGTGATACCTAGGCAGAAAACAAATAATTGGACAAGGAGTCTTGATCCCTCCCCCCCACTACTATCTATACTTTGGTAATAAGAGGGCCTGAGCCCAAGGAGGAGCCTATAGCTTCCTGACTAAGTTGCTCTGGGGATGGGGTAGGGAGGCAAGTAAAAGGAGAGAGTCCTTAGCTGTGTTTTGCACCCTTCATGTGAGCTGCTCAAATTCTCTCTTTAGCAAGGAAAACTTCTGAAATCTGATTCCCATCTAATCATCCCCATCTTAGAGCTTTAATTTGGTTTTCTGCTTTTCACTCCAGTTTTGTTCTAGGAACTTCGGATACAACCACATGAGTCAGAATTAGGAGCACAGGTCCCGGGATTGTATATCATAACTGGCTTCTGTCACTTGTTCTGGCCTTGGGTTGACTTTATTAAGCTTCAGTTTCCTTATTAATAGAATGGGGCTAGAATTATGCTATTGTTTTTAGAAACTAAATGAGATGTCTATAAATTCTGTTAGCTATTATTGTCATGATTTTCTAGGAGTCTCCTAAACAAAGTGAATCATTAAGTATTTGATAGGTGAGAGTGGAGTGATACAACATTGAAGAGCAAGGGAACACATGGCTATTGCCTGCTCACCTGTCCTTTTCCTAGACCACTAGGAGCACTGCGATGGAGGCAGGGTCAGAAACAGACAGAAAAAGAAGAAACCCAGCAATTTCACTTCTGGAAATATATCTGAAGAAAACTGAAACACTAATTCAAAAGGATATATGCACCGCTATGTTCATTACAGTGTTATTTACAATAGCCAAGATCTGGAAATAGCCCAAGTGTCCAGCAGTAGAGGAGTTGGTAAAAAAGCTATGGTACATTTACACAATGGAATACTACACCGATGTAAAAAAAGGAAGAAAAGATTTTCTTTGCAACAGCATGGATAGGCCTGGTAAGTGAAATAAGCCAGTCAGAGAAAGAAAAATACCCTATGATAGCACTTATATGTAGAATATAATGAACAAAATAATTTAACAAACAAAATATAAAGAGAAGCATAGATATAGAAAACAAACTGACAGCTGTCAGAGGGGAGGCAAGTTGGGGGGGCTGGGCAAAAAAAGGTAAAAGAATATTATATATAATATACATATTATATATTTTTTTCTCACATAGAAACAATAGCCTGGTGATAGCCAGAGGGAAAGGAGGGTAGAGGAAGGTAGAAGAGAGCCAAGGGGGAGGGAATAAATGAGAATTGGAAGAGACTTTACTTTGGACAATAAGTACATGATGCAGTATGCAGATAATGTTTTGCTGAGTTGGACAATTGAAACCTGTATGGTTTTGCTAACCAATGTCACCCCAATAAACTCAATTTTAAAAAAAGAAAGAGAAGGAAACACATAGAAGACTTAGTGTGTTGAAAGAATGTGAATCCTTAAGGTCAAGACAGTCTAGAGACAGAGTTTGAATTTCTGATGACCATCAGAGGAGGACACTGAGCACCTTCCTCCAACTCCAGGAGAGTTTCTTTCTTTCTGCACATGAGTTTGATGCATCTCAAAGTCTGGGGAGGGCAGCAGAGAAAACTGGACTCTAAAGAATAAGCTCTTCTTCCTACTGTCAGAAGAGTCCTGGTTAACTGGTCAAGTCAGACAAAATAAACCCACTTTTTCAAATTGGTAGGTCAATGACACTTTTAGTCTCTTTCATAAGAGAAAGTTGTAACACTGCTTATTAAATGCAATGCAAGTGATACAAACTCTTATAGCGAGAAGACAGTTTAGACACAATTCAGTTCAATCGTGTTTGTTTGTTCGACGATGTAACTGAAATTCAGCAAGGCCACATGACTTGCTCATGCTCACAGTACAAGTTTGACCAGATAGCCAGAGTAGAATCATCTTGGATAGACAGACAATTGGCTTAGCTTTAAACTTTCCATTAACTCGAACCTGGTTAGTCAAACTGGTTTAGAAATGTAGGTGCATAACTTTTGGCCAAGATGGAGGCGTAGACAGACATGCTGCATCTCCCTCCACAACTAAGAAGGAATTCAACTACCTCAAAACTGGAAACAACCAGAAGTTCCAGAAAATCAAAGTACATGGAAGTCCAGCAAACAAGGATATAAAGAAGAAATACTCATCCAGACAGGTAGGAGGAGCGGAACCCAGGCGGAGAGGACACAGCATGGTGGTGGCAGCAGTGGCAACAGCAGCAGGTCGGCGGAAAATGCAGTTTCACGTTTTAAAAAGTCAGGAGGGACACCTGGGGAGGGTTCCCGGCTCCTCACCAAAGCAGCTCACTGTCCCAGCTCCAGGGAACATCAACCTCATTGCTTTTGACTGTGCAAACCAGTGGGGGATGAGACAGAGGCAGAAACTGCTGGTCTTATAACAGAACCTCTGGGCTGCTCCCATTGAAACAGAACCCACAGGCTGTTCAGTTAGGAGCCTGATTGCCCACCGCCAGAATTACAAGTCTCAGTACTAGAGTTTAGTGAAAAGAAAAAGAACTGTTTATTTACCAGTTAAATAGATTTAGATTATTTGTGGATTTCTGCTGAGTCTTATGTTCTTTAAAATACCCACAAACACATAGTTCTGCCTCCCCCTACCAAATCAGGCCAGCCTTAGAAAAGTCGGAAACACCATTTCCCTACTTCCTAGGTACATTTCAGCTTTACCAGTAGCTGCCAATCACTCAGATCTGATTGGGGAGATTCTTTCTGTGCTGTGATGCCCTCCAGCTTTTAATGCAGGACCACATGGATTCTCAGCCTCCTTGTAAACTTCCTTCTTCTTGCAAACCGTGTGGATCTCCTCTCCTCAAAATCACATGGCGAGAGCCTCTTAAAGCAGCTTGGAGAGCCCTCTCAAAACCGTATGGAGAACTCAGCTTCTTTAACCCACAAGGAGAACCTAGCTCCTCAAAACCGCATGGAGAAGGCCCCTTCACCAAGCCACATGAAGGGAGCGTGAGAAAGAGAGCAACCTGGAGAGCCCCCTCCTCCAAACCACATGGAGGGAGAGTGCAAACGAGGGGGGGGGAGAGAGAGAGAGAGAGAGAGAGAGAGGAGAGAGCCTGAGCTAAAATGTCCACAGCTGCTTATATATCCCTGGCTACGTCCTCTGATGCAGTGGGTGTTGCAACCAGTTCTTGGGTCTTGGAAGTATCAAAGCCATTTTGCATAACAAAGACACTAGCAACTAGCCCCAGGCATGCAAAGGCATCTTAAAAGCTGCTTCCTTTTCCCCATCCCCCAGCTGCAAACTCTGGGGGTTTTTTTTGGACACCCCTGTTTCTGTAATGGTCTCAGCAGCGTCGGCTTGTTTAAAGGGCCCCCACGGACCTAGAACATCTGTAGACCCACCCACTCTGGGAACAATGGCCAGGACAGCAGCTCTTAGAAGGGTGCCAGTCCAGTGTGGAAGCTGGAGAAGTGCCTGGAAAAGGGGCGAGTACTGGGCAAGTGGCATTGTTCCTTCTCAGACCCCTCCACTGCATACAGCACTACAATGTGGTGAAACAGGTCACCCGTTACTGATGAATTCCTAAGGCTCCGGCCCTTACAACATAGTAGGAGCGACAGCTCTGCCTGGGACACGGAAACAAACAAACACAGGAGACTTCCAGCCAAGATAAAGGCCCAGATTGACATGCCCCATCTCCCTCCACAACTAAGAAGGAATACAACTACCGCAAAACCAGCAATAACCAGAAGTTCCAGAAAATAAATGGAAGTCCAACGTATGAAGTTATAAAGAAGTGGTGCTCATCCAGACAGGTAGGAGGGGCAAAGCTGGGGAGGAGAAGTCAAGCTGTGTTGTCCGAGGCAGCAGCAGTGACGGCAGCAGGACAGCGGAAAGCACAGACACCTGTATTTAAGGAGAGGCGAGAAGTGCCAAGGGAGCATCCCCGGCTGTAGACCAGACCCATAAGCTTACAATTCCAAAGCCGGGGAAGGCAGACCCCCATTGCCATGGACTGTGAGGCCCGGTGGGGGTGGGAACAAAGGAGGAGGTTCCCGGTCTCTCAGCGGAGATTGAATGGCAGTAATTCATCTTGGACCCCCACCCCCACAGAAAATGC
Organism: Furipterus horrens; assembly: GCF_987537825.1. Taxonomy (NCBI): domain Eukaryota; kingdom Metazoa; phylum Chordata; class Mammalia; order Chiroptera; family Furipteridae; genus Furipterus; species Furipterus horrens. The sequence goes on from NW_028327173.1 coordinate 155,021,379, forward strand.
CCGGTTGTGATTAGTGCACAGGGCTCCACCCCCTATAGCATAAGAGGTGTGACAGCCCTGCCCAGGAAGCAAAGGTAAACACAAAACTGTTCAGGATGGCACAGATCATGATAGAGATCCCAGTGACTCAGCTGACCAGACAGCAAATTTCTAATCTAACGAAGCAGCAGATAGAAAGTCTTTCTGAGGCACAGTTAGTTCAGAGCTTTGCTTATAAAAATGCTTACAGACCTAACAGCAGATCTTAAACAAGACAGGGAAGGAATGAAGGCTAATCCTGCTGAAATGAATGAAAACACATATGAAACTAGTGGTGAGGGAAAGAAAACCAGGGATCAAATCAACAAATCAGAACATAGGGAAAGAACAAATAGTCAACCAGTGCAGAAAGAGGAAACAAGAAATGAGGAAAATGAGGAGAGGCTCACAAACTTATCAGACAGCTATAAGTGGGCCAACATCCAAATCATAGGGTTGCTAGAAGGTGAAGAAGAAGAACTAGAAATTTAAAAATTATGTGAAAAAATAATGAAGAAGAACTTCCCTAACTTGGGGAAAGAAATAGACTTACAGGTCCAGGAAGCACAGAGAGTTCCAAAACAACTGGACCCAGGGAGAACCAAACCAAGACACATTATAATCAAAACGTCAAAAATTAAAGATAAAGAGAGAATCTTAAAAGCAGCAAGAGAGAAGAAGAGAATTACATACAAAGGCGTCCCAATAAGACTGTCAGATGATTTCTCAAAAGAAACTCTGCAGGCAAGAAGGGACTGGCAAGAAATATTCAAAGTAATGAAAAGCAAAAACCTACAACCACAATTACTCTATCCAGGAAAGCTGTCATTCAGAATAGAAGGGCAAAGAAAGTGCTTCCAGGACAAAGTAAACCTGAAGGAGTTCATCAGGTCCAAACCATTGTTATATGAAATGTTAAAGGGACTTATTTAGGAGAAAGGATCAAAACTATGAACATTAAAATGAAAACTGTATCACAACAACCAACAATAGAAGTTAGGAAACCGAAACAAAGGCAAACTAAGTAGGCAACGAGAGTGTGAAAAGAATTATAGGTATGGGGAACATATTGGGAGGAGGTCAGCAGGAAGGGGGAGGTGGGAAAAGGGAGGGAGATAGTACAGGAATTAGGAAGCATAGTAGGAGGGAGTGGAGTAGATAGGAAGATGTTGAGAAGAACTACATGCACAACCAATGCGCATGGACTAAAAGGGGGCGGACAACTGGAGGGAGGGATGTCACTGGGTGGAAGGGAACAAAGGGAAAAAAATGGGACAACTGTAACAGCATAATCAAGCATATTAAAAAAAGAAATGTAGGTACAGATTAAGAAATGTCAATAAGTAAGTGGAAAGAAAATAAA